>NW_027045132.1:0-155244 GCF_028017835.1 Emys orbicularis | reverse complement strand
CATTGGAAAGATTATGTTTTACTGAATATGGTTATCCTATTTGTATGCATATAACAGCCTCGCACCTGAAGTTAAGAATATTAATTATTTATCTGTATTTCAAACTTTGCTACCTTGGGTGACACTCCCTGCTAACACTTCAGGTATAACAATGGAGAAGCCAGCCAGTGCTGATGGCCCATCAACAAGGACAATAGCTGGTGAAAAGGTCTAGCCTTCCTGTGGACTTGCCTGGGCTCAGGGACTCTGTGATGCTATAGGGTCAGGTGGTCTGGTCACCTGATACTGGACTCCATCTTGGAATACCAAACTTTTCCACTGTGAGGTGGGGGGAACCAAACAAAGAGTTCCCACTTTATGTCAACTCTATTTAAGGCGGGGAAGAAAAGCAATCAGGGTCTTCAGTTTTTCCTCCCCTGACTCCAGCACAAAGAGACACTGGAAAACACCTGAGAACAAAAGACTGGACTGAGGGAGGAAACAGCTGCTGATCCAGGCTGGAAAGATCTTTCTGGCCTGTGAAAGAATCTGCCTGGAACAATATTTAGGGTGAGAAATATTAGTTGTAACCAATTTCTGTAGTGTACTAAGGATAGCAAGCCTGTTTTGTTTATTTACTGAAGTGATTCTGCTTGTTACCACTTAAAATCTACCTTCTTTTAGTTAATACACTTTTCTTGTTTATGCTATAAGCCAGTTTGTGCAATTAATATCTGGGCAGGGGCAGGGAGCCGTGCACATCTCTCTCCACACTGAGGGAGGGGGCAACTTTCATAAACCCTTTGGGTCTGCACCCCTTAAAGGGGGAGTCCCTGGGTGCTGTAATAAGCCCTAAAGCTGGTCTCTGTCTGTGCAGCTGGGTGTGGCCCTGCCTATGTGCTTGGCTGGGAGAGGCTAGTGAGCCTGACCCAGGAAGATCAGGTAATAGGGAGCCTAGGCTGGCAGAAAGTGGGGGAACTCAGTGATTTCCAGGCACATCAGGTGACTCCCCAAAGGGTGCAGCTCGTCACAGTGGTGACCTTGGGCTGTGGGGCCCGAACACAGAGCACTCTGGGATACCATGTCCCTGGGCACCATGGGCCGCGATCCTGGCCTCAGGTTAGGGGCAGACATCTGGGCTTAGGAGCAGTGTCAGAGGGGCTCAGCGCACCAGCCAGTCACCCCAAGGGCTGCAGCGCTGGGTCCTGCTTTCACCCATCCTTGGGCCTGATCATCTACCCCGGGGACCTGCCCCAGCAGCTGCTGTAGTGCGAAGCCCTACCGCAGACAGACTAAGCTGCTCAGGGTTTGTGCCAGGGCAGCGGCCCCCGGTGCCAGTCCTGCCTGTGGCCCTTCACCCTGTCTAGGCTGAGGGCCACCCTCCTGCTCCCCCTCCACCGGGATTCTGGCTCTGGGGTCCCTCTGAAGAGCCTTGGCGCTGAGGCCAATAGTCCCAGGCCAAATCCATCCCTGCCTCAATAACACAGCTTCCAGCCGAGAGGGAGCAGGCCCCAGCCCAGCCCAGAACGGCTGCTCCCTCTGCCTACGCAGCACCCGTCTCCCTCCCCACAAGAGCTGCCCTCACCTGGGGGCCCGAGCTAGCCCCGTCTGGGCCCTGGCGGTGCTGCCCCGACCTGTTGAGCTCCCAGATGTAGACGGGGTGAGGGATGGCTCATGGAGGGCATGAGATTGTGCTCCAGTGGCCAGGCCCAGGGAAGATGTCCTGGGCTGGATGGGGTCTGGATCTCAGCTCTCTGGACTGGTGGCATGGCAGGGAAGAGCATTCCAATGCCCTGCTCCAGAGCTGTGCAGGGGCTGGGCCGGGCCAGTAGCACCAGCCGTAGGCTCTTAGAGGCTCACATCGGCGTCAACGAACCTGCTGCACTAGGACTTTGGAGACACGCTCCTTCCTGGTGCTTTCAATTAACTCCTTGTGGTGGAGCCTCTCCTGACTTGACTGGGAGCTGGGTGGAGGGGAAAGGATGCAGGAGCTAAAAGCGTTTCCCGGGGAGAGGTAGGGCGCCGGAGCTCAGCCCGCATGCAGGGAAGAAGGGACTACAAGGAGCTCCTTCAGCCTCACACTCTGCCTCCATTCCTAACTAGGATGGGTGTCTTGGGGAGCAGCTTGGAGAGTGCCCCTGGACTGAGCCTTGGGAGGGTTTGTCTCTGTCCCTTTCTGCAGCTTCCCCTTGTCTCCTCTCTGCTTCTTCTGGCTTGTGTGGGGTTATTGTCATGCCTGTCTGCTGCCTAGCTGCAGGGAAGTTGTGCAGCCATGCGGTCTAGTGGTTGAAGCTCAGGAGCAGGGAGCTGAGGTTCTGTTCCTAGCTCTGGTGTTGTGTGACCTGGGGGAGTCCCTGGCCTCCTTTGTTTCCCTGCTAGTTAGTTGGAGATAATGATCCAGACCTGCTTTTGAACTCTGTGGATGAAAGACCTTTTATAGGGATCAATATCACCGGAGCTTCAGCCTCCAGGTGCCTGGGATTTCTTCTTCCTCACACTGTGGTTCCTCAACCCCTGCCAGCTCCATGGCCAGAAAGAGCCCCTGCCCCTCTCCCCCATGCATAGCACCTGCTGCCTCTGCCAAGCTCTCTGGGGGAGGACAAGGCTGTGGTGCTGGCCAGGGGGATTGACCATATGGGGTGGGCCAGGGCACCCCCTGTGACGTCGCCCTCCATATATTTATGGAAATATGCTTATGAGTGTAAATATAATGTAACTGGAATATGCTTTATGCAAAAGGTCTCTTGTAAGGTATCATTACAAAGCTTATAATCTACTGAATGTATTCATCCTGTCATTCTTGTATCTGAAGCTAGAAATATGAAGTATTATTCTGAAGTTCTATTGTAACTATGCAAAATGTGGGCTATTAATGGTGGCTTGGAATCTTGATGGCTTCCATTAACTAGGACAATTGGTTGTAAATGGCTCTGTTTACTTGTAAGCCTACCTGTGTGCCAGCCAGTGGGTAATGAAGTCTCACAGGACATGTGAACATATCACATGATACTGGAATCCATCTTAAACCTGGTGCTTTTCCATTTAGAAGGAAAGGTGGGAACCCAGAGAGAGACAAAGGATTCCTGTCTTGTGCCAAAGCTATAAAAGGGGGTGGAACAGAATAAAGGGGGCTGCAGTCATGAGAAAACCTAGTTACTACCAAAGCTGGAACTAACAAGAACTATACCAAGGGAAAGGATTGGGCCCAGACTAGGAAGGAGTCTAGTCTGTGAAAGATGCTTGTTGGAACATCTCTGAGGGTGAGATTTACCTGTATTCAGTTTATTAAATGTATCAGGCTTAGACATGCGTGTTTTCTTTTCTTTTGCTTGGTAACTTACTTTGTTCTGGCTGTTATTACTTGAAACCACTTAAATCCTGATTTTTATACTTAATAAAATCACTTTTTTTTTTATTAATTAACCCAGAGTAAGTGATTAATACTTGGGGGAGCAAACAGCTGTGCATATCTCTCTATCAGTGTTATAGAGGGTGGACAATTTATGAGTTTACCCTGTATAAGCTTTATACAGAGTAAAATGGATTTATTTGGGATTTGGATCCCACTGGGAGCTAAGTGTCTGGGTGCTGGAGACAGGAGCACTTGCTGAGCAGCTTTGGGGGCGTGGACCAGACCTGGGTCTGTGTTGCAGCAGACTAGCGTGTCTGGCTCAACAAGGCAGGGTTCTGGAGTCCCAAGCTGGCAGGGAAAATGCGCTCAGAGGTAATTCCAGCACGTCAGGTGACAGCCTCAAGGCGGTCTTTGTGACCGAACCCATCACACCCCCTATTCTCCCATCCCTTAACTGACAAAGAAGACTTAACACCTATCCTGGGACACCCCCCCCACTCCAGGTTCCAACAAGCACCTCTGTAGGTGCTGCCCATAGACAGAATATCTAATTCCCCACCTGGGTACAACTGTCTGTGTGTGCTCCCCTTCCATCTGTGCAAAAATGCACCTTGATGGGGGAGGGGGGCATGCACTTTTGTTGGACACTCTGGGAATGAGGTTTGAAAGAGACTAATCTGCATGAAAACTTCACTATCTCCCAAAGCCTCAGTTCCATTCAGGCAGCCAGGAAGGAGATAAGAATCTGTTTCATAAGCCTGGAATTCCAGAAGTTAGCTGGGTGTTTTTTTTTGGCTGTTCACTTCCTCCTTGTTGGGAAAGGTACAGTCCAGTTGTTTACCACTGCATTTGTATGCAACAAAAACTACCTTTGTGTTTAAATACAAATCAAAGGGATACAGTGTATTATTTATTGTTTGAAAACATTATTTTCTATGCTCAGTTTTAAAATGTTTTTGGAAAAAAACCAGAGGAATACTGCATTGAGGCCGATTTAACAAATATTAGAAGGGATATCACTGCCCTCTCCTGGAATAAACCAGAACGGCTGAGTTGTAAACCATAGGTCCTGCAAACCCACTAGCTAACAGGGATTCTCCTTGTGGTAGGGGCCTGTGCTTTTGGAGCAAGAGGATCAGGATTTATTCTTGCTGTCCTTGTCAATGCTAAGTAACCACACCTAGTACAGTGTAATGACAACCATCCGGAGCTCAGATACTGCAGCAAAGGTGCTCAGCGGGAGTTACCTGCTAGTACCTAGACAGACAGAACCCTAAAGTCTTAAGGGACCAGCATTTTGTTATAACAGATTAAAAACTCGAATGAAGTTTTTAAACATTGTGGTCAGAAAAATAAAGATATTTAAGAGATCTGGGTGAGGGAAGGAACGAAGAATTTAAATTCCAATAAGAAACTTGAAACAGCTGCCATAAAGCTAAACCCAAGAGAAGCCCAGGTTAAAACGATTCTGACTTTCACGTAGTGTGATGGACACTAGTCACCTTTTCTTGATGTGTGGAACAGAAGGGAAGACAAAGAACTGTTGTCATCCAGTCATCTTAAATGCATTGCATCCAGATTGCCTTGCTGAGTTACTTCAGCACCACACATCCTTGCAGCTGCTTGGCACAGTAAGAACTCCCAATGGATACACATGCTACTTCTCAGTACATCATTTCCTTGCAACTGGGGAGAGATTTGAGACTCCTGTGAGGAGCAGGCCAGGAATAAACTGCACCAGAACACCCCTCGTGAACATGACATCCATGTTCATGTGCTACTTCAAGATCTGAGCTAGAAAACAACGTGTTGAAGGAAGTAGAAAGAAAGAGGTCCACCTTCCCTTCTAGGTCACGGTGTTCTTGCATTGTTTTGAATTAAATCCTACCATTGGCTTTAAAATCTTTATTGCAGATTTTTTGAGAATCTCTTCTTGAATGGTTTGTTCTGGGAAACGTGCTCTGTGACATAGTTTCACTCCACATGACCTGGACACAATCCTTGTGATGAAATAGCCCAGAGGCAACCCAGGGAGCTACAAAAGCTAGTATTTGTGACTCCGAAAGAAGCACTCATCCCTCGAGGTGTTTCTACACTGAGGAACGGTCCGGCAGCAACAGGTACTAAGGCACTAATGCAGGCAGCACTCAAAGGAGTTATTACCACCATGTCATGGGAAATTGCGCAGAGATGGTTTTCCAGACACAGCGGTTAAAACAGCCTGTCTGCTTGTTGACGTCACTAGGCCTATATATATGAACCAAAGTTCTTCCATGTTTAAACTCTGTCCTTCCATGTTTAACTCTAATCGACCTCAAGAGCCAAGGACAGGAATTGGAATGTGTAAATAGCCAGTTACCAATTACGACCTTACTCATAACCAGGTCCTAAGCAATAAAGATGAGGTTTGCATGTTTCTAGCTGGAGGAGGGGTAGTAAACTAAGGGTAAACAGAACCAAATGTGACTTTTTAGAGGAATGTTACTAACAAGCTAGATGTATAGCCCTAGAATGATTTAACGGCTTAAATGTATAAACATGCCTTCGGTAGAGAGGGGAGGGGGAGTAGAGGGGGGGTGGTGAAGGTGGAGAGAAGGGGGGGCTTAGTTGTAAAGTATAAGAGGAGAGAAGCTGTTTTGTTCTGGTGTGCTTGATTTGAGACTTGCCTGTCTCCTTGCACCACTTTGAGATCTCAAATAAACTTTGATTGTTTCTCCACCCCGGTATGTTTATGGGCGCGAAGCACGCCGGGCAACGAACCTCGCTGTTGCTGTCCTCGGGCCTCTGTGCCTGCAACATGCTCTAGTGCTCATGCTGTTGCTACTGCCCGTGCAGGTGAACGACTGACAGCAATTGCTGTAATACCACTAATTAAAGTGTCTAGGATTGACAGGGCTTCCAAGTAGAGTGGGCGGGAAACTTAGTTGAGTTGGAAAATGCCAATTTGCTGGAGCAAAATGTTTTATCAAGACTGTTGCAGATTCCACAAAACATAGGCAGGTTTCCATGGAAACCTGCTGGTGTTCCAGGGTGGACAGCCCCACAGCAGAGCACTGGCTGGAGGAGTTCTCACAGCTGTGACATTCCCTGATCTGCAGCAGGGAGCCTGCCCGCCCCCAGAGCGGGGCTGGAGCTAGGGCTCTCAAAGCTGGCTAGGCTGCTAGCTCAGCCAAGCTTCCTGCTGCTGAGCCATAGCCTAGAAACCCTGAGTGCCCTGGCTCAAGCAGGGGCTCAGAGCTGCCAGATTCCTTTCCATGGAGCTGGGAGCCTGGCTCCCCAGGTCTGTGGCCCCAAGGCAGTCCCACCACCAGCCAGGAAACCCAGGGCTTCCAGACTCTCTCTGGTCAGTGGTCTACCAGTGTAACCCATGTGCCTAATAGGGAGATATCTCTTTAAGAGATCCACTGCGGGGAGGTAGGAGTGAGGAGTTAGTGCTAGACAGATTAAGTACTCCACATCCAGAAGCTTCTGGAATTGGGGGTGGTAGTTTTGGGTCTGCGCCAATAGGTTCCCCGTTGCTGGGGTCAGACTCCAGGAGGGCGAGCAGTCAGTGCAGGAAGCAAGCTGGTGCCCCGAACTCTGAAGCATTTTGCAGCAGGTGAGTGATATTGTGAACCCTCGAACAGGGAAGCATGGGCAATGCTGCTATGGCCAGGGGAAATTGGGAGGGAAAATAACTTCTATTTTAATTGTATGTTTTGAATATTGTTTTGATTTTAGCCAAACTGTTCTAGTTACATTGTCTCAACTCGTCTGAGTCACCAACTTTTCTTTAAATGCAGTAATATCTAGTTTGCTCTTCTCAGTTTTGTATTTTCTTGTAACAGGATTTTCTTTAAATCTAGACACGTAACTGAGTGGCTGGTTAATCAGTCAGCTGGCTGGCTAGCAGGGATTTCAGCAGCGGAAGAGTCTGCCTGGATTCCAGCTGAAGATTCCTACAAGCAATGGAGGGAAGATGTTGTTTGAGACTCAGCAGACTGTCTAGATTTGGTGATCAACCACTCTGAGACTTAGATGAACAAAACCGAAGCGTTTGGGAACTTTCAGTTTCTTCTCACTGTATTTCTGTGGGGACTGAACTGTTCAGATTTTAATTAGTTTTCTTTATGTATAACTGTGAAGGTAATGTCTGTGGATTATAAAATAGCCATGTCATGCTGTAACAATTAGATGATTATTTGTCTCTATCATAAGATTCTATAAAGTTATTTAATTAAATTCATTTCTTTAGTTCCTTGTGGGACTTGAATGTGGGGAGGTTGACCCTGTGCAATCCTTGCTGAAAATCCTTAGAGACTGAACTCTGGGTCTCCAGCTACTTTCTATGGGAGTTGGGATTTTTTATTTAAGGCACTGGAGCCGGGAAATGAAGTGAGGTTACAAATTGGCACCTGAACAGACAGGGACTTGAGGATTGCTCAAAGCTCACCTCTGAATTCTTTTGAGGAATAGTGCCGTTACTTATAAAAGAATGTGGCATTGAATAGTATTGAATTTGTGCACTGTATAATATAATGAAGATAATGGAAACTTGTACACAGTTAGCGTTAGATCCCTATAGGCTCATTTTGGTCAGTGATATGTCCCCTGTTGATAGTACAGCAGAAATGAAGAGGGCTATTAGAATCTTTGGTCATGTGACTAATATGAGGCGGGTGAACGGAGAACAAAAAGATACGATTCTATGAATTTGAAGACTTTTTTTCTGTGAGACACATAGGAAGGAAATGTGTGTTGCAGAAGCTAGGGCAGAAACGGGATGTGACTCCTATTCATTTTGAGATTTTGCCATTTATATCCACTGGTTCTGTGCCCAGAGTACCTCAGTGCAGGAATCTGGGATATTCTGTGTATTCTGACAGAGGGTTCAAAACTGAGACACAGGCTGTGATTACACCTGTGGCTGACAGACAGACTAGGTGGTTAACAGATGCTACACCAGTTATAGACCACGATCCAGTAGAAGCCTCTATTCCTGCTGTGAGTCTCCCTCCTGACATGCAACAGTTTTTGTTAGAGAGGGTGCTGAAATCTGCCAATGAAACTGTGACTGATGTGAAAATTAAACTGAAATGTGGTTTTGGGTAGTTCACCCAGACCCAGTGGAGAAGAAGATTATCCTACTTGGCGAGCACAAGCCAAAGAGACGATGGAAGACAGTGAGATTTCTGACAAATTCAAAAGGAGGAAGATTATTGAAAGTTTATTACCCCCAGCATTGAAGGTGGCTTTAGGAGCTGGTAACAAGGCATCCGCTGTAGAATGCTTTGATATTTTAGAGAAGGCACATGGAAGTGTCATAAACGCATCTGAGCTTAAGGCTCAATTTTCTGAGACTCACTAGAGAACCACCTTCTACGTACCTGACTGGACTACACACATTAGTCCAAAGAAGTTTTGGAGGCCAGTGGGGTAAAAGATACTGAATTGGACTCATATACAAAATCAATTTTTCCGTGGTTGTTGGCATGAATCCTTATTAAATACACTCTTATTAAAAGGGATTAATTGTAGTGGTAGAAAAAAGAGCGTCTTTTATGCCACACTCCTTTTTGAGGTGAGATCCATTGAAAGGGAGCACTCTGATAAACAGAAGAGAAAACTTCAACAAGAACTAGAAGAAAAAGGAAGGCCTTTGAGTAGGAGTAGTTTGCACTTGATGAAAGCCTATGAAAATACTCCCAGTGCCCATGAAGAAGTCACTGCAATAGACTGGAAGAAGAAATATCTCCAGGCTGAGCAGCAGTTGGAAGGACTGCAGTTGACCCAGCCAAGTTCTGAAATGTCCATTGCAGATACACGATATACTCCTCAAAGACCCAAAGAATTTAATAAACAAGCAATACCAAGATTTAACAGAAGAAATCCTTTGTTTTAACTGTGGGCAAATAGGACATTTTCAAAATGAATGTCAGAATTCTCCTAACCCCAATTTAATACATCAGGAGCTGACTGGTAGACATTCAAATCAGAGCAAGTTTGAGCCAGCAAGAAAAGAAACTAACTCCTCTCAGAGCAAGGCTGCTAGTCAATGGGTTCAGGAGACAGATGTTACCCAAATGGGTGTCAGTGAGGCCATCCGGCAGTTAGTGGGACCTGCTTGTCATGGCTCTGTATACCTAGGTGGAGTAAAGAGTACCTGCCTAACAGATACTGGGTCTCAAGTTACTTGCATATGTGAAACTTTCCGTAATGAGCATTTATCTTATCGAAAGTTACAGGCAATTGGCAGTATAGTTCAGATAGAAGGGGCAGGAGGGCAAATGGTTCCATATCTGGGATACATAACCTTGAAGATATGATTCCCAAAGTTCGTCTGTGGGACTAACAAACATGTGCTGGTGCGTAAGAAGACCGGAGCCCTTGGGATGGTGGTGGATTATAGAAAACTGAACAGCATTACCAGAAAGGATGCCTATCCATTACCCAGGATAGAAGAAACCACAAAGGGATTAAGGTACCTAACTGCAAAAGTAGATCCCCCAAGCCCCCTGATCAGCTGCCCCCTCACCCTGTAGATGCCTGCGTGTGTGGGCACGTGCCCAGGCACCCGAGTCCTGACCTCAGAGCCTGCGGCCTGACAGATCCCCAAACTGGGCCTCAGCTGCTTGGCCTTTGCAGACAATTGGGTCCCCCCAAAACACAGCCAAGGTGGGGTGCTGCCTCCCCCCTTGCACTCACTAGCCCAGTGGTTGGAGCAGTCACCTCCATGTGGGGTGCCTGGGGTCAAGCCACTGCTCCAAATGAGGCCACAAGGTGACGTCCAATCTCCCACCTCCCTGCTGTGTGCCCGGAGCCCTGGGCCAGCGTCTCCTCCACATTTGTTGGGAGAAATCAGGGGATGACATAGCTCAGTCTCCTCACTCCCAGAGCAGGTTCACAGCTGGGCCTCCCAACTGGAGCTAGATAAGGGCAGAGCTCCTTGGGCAGGCCGGGCTTAGTGCATGCCCTCCCCATGGCATTTCCAAGGGGTCGCTCAACAGGCTGGCCTCCAGGGAGCTGGGTGGCAGCAGGAGGGCACCTACACTTAGGCCCAGGGAGGGGGAGATCCACAAAGGGGGCTCAGGTGTTGTCAGGCTGCACTTAAGTGCCCATCGGTGCACTGGGGGGCAGGGGGAGGGTATGTAACCCACACACCTTCTGGGTGTGGAGTTCTGGCCCAGCTAGTGGCACTGAGCCCACTTAGAAGGTGGGGGGGGGGCGGAAATGAGTCTGCTCTACAGCCTTAGCTAAGAGCCAGTTGGCTTTTAGCTCATACACTAAGCTCCCAAGGTCCCAGGTTCCATCCCGGACAAGCCCCCACGTGTAATGGTGACAGACCCCGGTCGTCAGCAGGCGGGATCGAACCTGGGACCTGTGGAGCTTAGTGTATGGCTCTTAACTAAGGCTGTAGCGCAGACTTACTTTACCTCTCTGTCTCTAAGTGGTCTCAGTGTCACTAGAGCGGACAGAACACCACACCCAGAAGGTGTGGGGGTTACAGGTAAATACAGGCAGGGACGAGGTGCTCAGATACTGCAGGGATGGGGGAGTCCTAGAAATAGTGAGTGAATGGGGTTTGTTGTGACTTCTTGACTGTGCCTGGAGGCCCCCCCTCAGCTGTGGAGGGGACATTTAACGAGGGTTGCTGATTGTTCCCACTAGTCTGCTGCCTCCCGCCATCCCAGCCTGCTGCCTCCTTGTCGCGGGCTGAGAGATACAGTACTGGCCTGGTCTGCCGGGGCTCTCCTGAGCGCCTTGGCTCTGACCTCTGCTTCCTTCCTTTCAGTCGTAGTCCTCAAAGGCTTGCAGCAGGACAGCAAGTCCTAGGTCCGCTGCCTGGCTTCTCAGACCATCCTGATCCTAGATGCCTTCAGGGACCAACCCCCCTCCGGCTGCAACCTACAGACCTTTGCCCGCAGGATCAGAAGGATGTGTGCTAGGTAGAGCCCAGTCACTGGAGCTGCCGGCTGCCCCCGCTCCGCTAAAAGCCAGCCTCCCTCCTTTGGGGCTTCGTGAGCCTGCCTGAGCAGGGCTCTTCCCACCACTCTGGCTTCTTCCCCATCGGCCGCCTGCCCCGCTGTGTGCAATCCCTCCTCGTACAGAGCAGCCCCAATCCTCAATTTCATTTTGATGCATTTGTTTTATGAAGATAGCGCAAGGAACAGACACATCCATTGGAAAAAAACATGTACAGCATGAGGCTTAAATAACCCCATTTACAGTAATACAGCGAGGTATAAAATCTATACACACCTTGTCCTCTACACAGACCGTGCCGCTGGGTCCCACAACCCAGACAGAGAGAAAAGCCTCAGCAAGCATTGACATCTCTAAAACCATCTCAGGGCAAGAAAAGGCACCTGCTGTTTGCAACACTTGTACAGTATAGACACAGGGTGAGCGTGAGACTCAGTGACCAGTGTTAGGTCTGCTCCATCTCTACTGTCTGAGGTTCCATACACAGCTGTTCACCCTCAAAATGCAGGGTGGGGGTAAGGTTGCTATCCCATCACCAAAAGAAAGAACCTCAATGTAAAGCAGTGCTCCTTTCTGTGCTTGGGGTGGGGGAGAAATCACGCAGATGACTACACCAAAGGCCAGGCATCATCCCAGGGTAAAGCAGGGCTGTAGTGGAAGGTGGAGGAGCCCCTGGACGAACAGGGTGAGGCCTGGGACAATGCAGCTAAGAGTTGCAGGGCTGGGCACCAGAAGAATCTCCTGGTGGAACTTTGGGGCATGGCAGGGAGGGGTGGAAGGATCCCTGCTCTGGGTCAGTCCCAGTGCCAATGGCCCACTGCCTTTGCAGAGGCATGAGGCCACCGATGAAGGCCGTTTGTCCTACTCCCCTGGGTCTCGCAACCCAGCTCCCCCAGGAGAGAAGCTTTGCCCAGGAATGTTAAAGGAAGCAACTTTGTTGTTAAGGGTGAGAAGGGAAGGGGAGACACTGACCATGTGATGGCACCAGTCAGCTCAGAGAGAAACCTGACCCTTGTGCTCTTTGGGGGAATCGTATCTGAAACGGGGGTCAGCGGGCGGCATGATGGGAATGCGGTCGGCAGTGCGAGGGGGTGGAAGGGCTGATTGTAAAGGACCAGGAAGGAAGCAGGGTCCTGGGAGAGGGTCAGTGCCAGGCCATCCCGTTGCTCATGAGACTCCACCTTCCAAATAGTATGGCCCCAGGTCTGTAACCCTTTCGCTGGGGAGCACTGACAAGTGAAGGCCCCTGCCCCAGGCACCCGTCCCTGCCCAACATAAGGGCTGCAGAATGGAGCCCCCAGCAGGGGGGTTACTACTGTGTCCTGAGGAGCATGAGGGATGGGACCTGTCGGAACCACAGGTTCCCCCCAGGCTTTGGGGGCTAAAGGAGTCGGCTTCTGAACTGGACACTGTGCCCTGTCACCAGTGATTAGTGGGAACGGGGCTAGCACTCTGGCTCTATGGTGCTAACAGCTAATTGGGGGCCTGAAAGGGGTGAGCCGTGGGGTGCTAGACCTTAGTCAGCCCTGCCCCTGCAGCGCACATGGTAGCAGATGGGACAGAGTGAGTCCCAGCTCCAGGAGGGTACCGCAGCCAGCGCTGTGAACGGAGCTGCATGGCCCGTACGGCCGGGAGAGGACAAGGGTGGAGCATTTTGGGGGGGGGGAGGTGGGGAGAGTCTGGCAGGAGTCTAGAGAGAAAGCAGAGGAAATAACTCGCGGTTGCTGCACTCAATTGTCTCCACTGTCAGTTAGGGCCTGGGCCTGGCCCCCCTGGAGAGCTCTGCATGAGCAGGGGCTGCACCGACAGCAAGTAAGGGAACAGGGCCCCTGGGTGCCACGCTAGGGGTACATGCAGTGCCCTGCAGTGTAAACAAAAAGGAAAGTCATTCCAGGCAGCTCAGACTTTAACTTGCATCATCTCCCCACTGGTCAATTTCACCATCCGTCTGCAGGAGGCGCCATTGCTGCAGTGGCCTTGAGGGCTACCTGCGCTGACCTGTCCCTCCCATTGAAGGCCAGTGGAGCCACTCCCTGAATTCAAACCCCCTTCACGTGCAGTGCATAGGGGAAGGCAGCCAATGGCCTGTCAAGTCTTGGATGGTTTCAGGGCCAGACAGGGGGATGGAGAGAGAGGAGGTGGGAGCAGGGTGGGGAGAGGTTGGTGGTCAGATGCAGATGCCATTTGTAAGGGTGTAGGTTACGCATCCATAAATGAGTGTGTGTCTATGGCAGTGTTTTTCAACCTTTTTTTGGGCAAAGGCACACTTGTTTCATGAAAAAAATCACGAGGCACACCACCATTAGAAAATGTTAAAAAATTTAACTCTGTGCCTATATTGACTATATATAAAGTAATTCTCTTGAATAGGAATCAAATAAACACAAAGAAAGTATTTTATAATTACTTTATTATGAAATAGTAAGTAAACAGAAATTTTAGTAACCAGTTCCGACATTCAAGCATGGTTTAATATTTTTTCCCCACGGCACACCAGGCAACATCTCGCGGCACACTAGTGTGCCGCGGAACAGTGGTTGAAAAACACTGGTCTATGGGCCTGACTCTCGCGGCCCCACAGACACTGCAGTGACAGGTCAGGATCAGAATCAGGCATCCACGTTGGGCTCCTTTCAGCCTCTGAGTTACTGGGCTACAGCCCCCCTCCCTCCCCACCCCCGGGTGCTGGTGCCAACACCAAGGAGACTCGTGGGGGTGAATTTATCTCCTGAGCCCTGGCTGTCCTGCCCTGTTATCTGCTTCCCAGAATAGACACATCCAATTAAACTCTCCCAGCTCACACACGGTCACCGTTACTGTCACCCACTGCCCCTGCATGGAGGCATTTGTTCCCCATCTCCCCACCTTACATGGTAACATCAGGATGACTGTACCCAAAGGGACCTCTTGATTTGTACTGTCTTTTGCCTGTGCTGCTGCCTGAAAGCACAATCACGAGCAGGCAGATTTTGAAGACAAGGAACAAAATATGACTCTTTAGTTCTTCCAAGAGGCTAACACGCCCAGCTACCAAGGACAGCAGGGGTACATCAGGGGGTGTGCTTTGAGTTACTGGCCCCCAGAAGGGGTGCAGCATATATAGTTTAGGGGAATGTGCTTCCTCTTTGATTGTACATTACAAAGCTGCCCCTTATTCCCATGATTAAGTGGCATTGTGCTTTCAGCTGGGGCTGTTCCAGGATTTGCTCCCTGGTTAAGAGGAAGGATAGTTTTGTGGCTAAAAATCCAGGGAGCAGATCCTCAGCTGGTGTAAACCATCCTCGCTCCATCCATGAAGCTGTGACCATTTTCACCAGCTGAGAATCTGACCCGAGGGCCTTTGGATTCAGAAAGAAATGGACATTAATCCGGCGGCTGGGAAAGAGTCCCTGTTAGGGGCCATTTCAGCCAAACACAAGCTGTATACAACATGAGCTTAGGGGAAACGCCATACCCCTGCTCTCACATGGGTCCTGAATATGATGCCACAGGAGGCTCTTGTTAAATTAGGGTTAAGTGCAGCCAGATCATGGTAAAATCGGTCACTGCATGGTTCCAGACAAGGAGCCATTCCCAGGTGGCCACAGCCAGCGTCAGGACCAGGAGGGTCATGGGGGCGCATATCGATTTCACTTTAAATCTCAGAGGGCCCCACTTCCCAGGTCCTCAGCTTCAGCCGAATCAGCGTCAGGCTACGTCAGTGCTTTCAAGAACAGGCAGCCGGGGGGTTGGCCCGGGCCCTTCTGGGCTCGCGGCAGGGTTATTGTGGGTTCGAGAGGCATTCCGATGTCCGCCCAGCCCACGCTGGCTCAGGGTGGCATTCAGACTCCTCTTGACAACCTGCAGACAGGGTCCCCATGTAAGAGTCAGGGTCATGATTTTCAAGAGTGGCTAGTTGTTTCAGGGGCCCAGCCCATGACCCCTTAAAGAGAAAGCCCTGAGCACCCCCTGGCTGGAGGTCAGGCCCCTGTCAAGTGTCAAGTTGGGCCCTCCAACAATCAGAGGCCCTTTTTCAAAGGCTAAGGGGGGCATTTTTCAAGCAGAGCAAGGTGCGGTATGTCACACTGCAATGCTAAGGCAGGACAAGCCCCCAGGGCCCGAGCGGCTCAGCAACGCAGGTGTCAGCAGACTGTGCGTTTCCAGGACAAATTCAAGTTTCAAAATCATTAAAAAAAAAAAAAAAAAAGGCTCAGACCGTGAGGTAGCTTAACCAAAAGAACCCCCCATATGACACCCCCTCCAATGAAAAAAGACCGCACGTGCACACACAACTACAGTACAACACGGCCCCCGCCTGCTCTCCCTGCCACACAGGGAGAGGAGCCGGCAGGGGCACCTCAGGGGAAGGGCTTTGCCCAGCACATGGGAGCTGACAGTGGACACACGCCAGGTGCTCTGAACTGGATCATCTGATGCCGGCTGGCTGGGCGCCAGCCATGGCCTCGGGACAACTTAGGAGGAAATTTCCATCTTTCAACCTGCTTGTTCCTATTGACCTCCTGTAGGGTTTCGCTGGCCGGGAACGCCACGAGATGCAATCGCTTGGTGCGAGACAGAGGCCCAGCCCCCATGAGCGCTCGGTCTTGCGACGTGCTGCGGGTCACTGGAGTGGCGTTGCCTGGGATTAGCCCCGAGGGAAAGAACCGGGGAATCCCAAGAGGTGGCCACTGGGCTACATGCAGGTGAAATCTTCCCATGCAGCGACCCCCACTGAGCGCGTGATCCAAACTCCATGGAGGTCAATGGAAGACTTTCGGCTGGCTTCGGATCAGGCTCTTAAAGAGCAGATGAAGCCCCATTAAAGCAGAGACACCCCTGCCCTGGCTGCCTCCTGCCCCCAGAGCCAGTCACACCTGCCAGGGCAGAGCGGATGTCAAGTGTTACCCCATGAGAGCAGTTGCATTCAACAGCCGCTGTGCCAAGCAGAGACTCAGACATCCTCCTCCAGGGTACAGGCCACCCACCCACACCCCAGTGATATGAGTGGCAACTCAGAGCCCCTAGCTCCCATCCTCTTCATTTCAGACAATTCACGTTTGCTTGTCCCTCTTGTTGCCAAATGGGAAAAAAGTCCATCTTTTCTCTCCCAGCCAGTTTAATCCTGTTCCATGGGGTGGGATCTTGGATATAACCCACTCTCTCGGTAGCTGGAACGCATCACTTTAACCTGCATTCCCCTCCCCCATGGCATCGGCAGAGCCTGGGGACGCTTCTCCTTTCGTTGGGGGCAGGAGTGGGAGAATGACGGGTGGTTGTCATGCGTAGCTGAGCAAACCAAGTCACTGTGTTTGGATCCCCCAGAGCCAGCACCCTGGCAGGACTTCCAAGCTCCCCATACTGGTCAGTAGCCCGATGCTCAGAGGCATGATGCAAATGAACACATTTTCCCACCTCAGAAACACTGCTTTGTTTCCACAGAGCAGCAGCGATTGGAGGCAATTTTTACTTTGTCCAGCAGGGGGCGATCAATCACAGTTTTTGTAGGGTTTGCTACTGCAAGACAGGGCAGCTGGATTATCAAAAGGCAAAACAAATAAATAAAGAGGCTGCTGATGTTTAGAAAGTGGAAACATTTCCCATTCCGTTTATAAGTTTGAAAGGAGGTCAAATCTGGGGTAAGAACCCCTTGGTGTTGTCCTTCGAGCTGCCGTGTAGAAGGACACCAGGGGAAATCACCTGTTAACCAAGGATACTGACGCTCTTGGATCCCAGAGAACACACAATCCACTGCTGATGGGGTTAGCTGAAAAGCCAACACTTCACCGCCCCCAGCACATCAACGGGAATCAATCCGTATAACCAGACTCCAACCGCCGCTTCCTACATGACGTGCAGAGCGACACAAGAAACGCACCCGGGGAAAACGGCCAGGCTGCTGCGGTTCCCTCAGGTCCGATTTGCGGCAAGTTCTGCACCCCCAGGGCGTTAAGCAGCAGCGAGAAGCTGGCTGACGAAGGGTGCGACTGCACTGGGCGTTGGCTGCGTGGGACTGGGACACCTTAGCCAGTCCTTAGGGGAGGGAGTGAAGGTAGCGAAAGACCCCAGTGAAAGTGAGTCCATGTGCTCTGGGGAATGCAGCGCTGTGGGGTGCCCACGTGGCTCTGGCAGCTGCAGGCACTTGGCTGCGGATGCCCCGGAGGAAGGGGGGCACCCAAGCATGGCAGGAGATGGTGGCGAGAGACCTTACGGAATTTTGACCTTTATAAAACCCAAATCTGGGGTGACCTTGGTGATTTAGTGTCTCGTGCCAGACTGGCAGTGCAGGTGGGTGGCAAGCAGAGCATGGGCAGGCCATGGGCAACCCCTCATTGCCCCCCCCAGCTCTGCTAATGCACCTCAAGTCTCATGTGGGCCCCTCCCGCTACCCCCGTCCTCCCCTTCATCCAGCTCCATTCTAGCCCTGCCCCGCTCCCTGCTGCAGATCCCATCCAGAGCGCCCCATGCCCTCTGCCTTTGCCAACGCACCTCTCTCCTGCCCATATAACCACCCCCTGCCCGCCCTTCCACTACTCTAATCCCAGACCTCTCCCGAGCCAGGCCCCACAGGCCGGCAGGCAGGGAACTGCCCCAAGCAAACCTAAACCCCTCCTGTGAGATGGTGTGGAGAGCTTAGCCCTTTTCCCAGCATTAAAGCCTTTCCCGGCTATTAAAAATCCCCAGGTCCCAATCCGTTCTCAAGGGTGCTTAAAACATTCTTTAAAACCCCACTATAAAAGCTTCGATCCCTTCCCGCAGCAGCTGGGAATGAGCTAGTCCCACGCACAGCAGAGATGGCACCAAGCCGGGTGTCCAAATGGGCAGTGAGGGGACCACAGGGAACAGCGAACAGACCAGTGCGGAATTAAGGCTCAGTCAGGTCAAGGGGTACCCAGAGTGAACAGATCCAGAAATTCCGCTTTTCCTTGGAGACACCCACAGGGATTATCCCCATGTGCCAGCTTCCTTCTCTCCACCCCCGGGGCAGAAGGGGGGGCATCCTGGCTCAGAACGAGGTGGGTCAGATGCAGAGGTCGACAATTGCCAGGCAGCATGGGGATTTGGTCAGGAGACCCA
The DNA here is from genome assembly GCF_028017835.1 of Emys orbicularis. NCBI lineage: Eukaryota > Metazoa > Chordata > Testudines > Emydidae > Emys > Emys orbicularis. Next base: position 136,898 of record NW_027045132.1, on the reverse strand, counting down.
GCGATGGAGCTGCTGCCGGAGCCCCTTGCAAGGAGCCCCAGTGCAGTGCCGGGACTCGGAAGCCGTCTTTGGGAGCGGGTCATTCCCCAGCGGTGCTCCATGCACCCTGCTGGTGCTAGGCTGGGGTCGGCAGCACACAAGCCCTCTCCGTATTTCGGTACCGGCCGGCAGATCCCAGCTCTGCTGAACGACGAAGTGTGGAGAGGGGCCTGCAGCCGCTTGCAGAAGGAATGAGACCCCAGGCACCCAGGAGGTGCAGAGGCCAGCAGCAGGATGCAGGTGGCAGGATCCCTCTCGCACATCCAGGCTCTGGGGCTGCTGAACGGGCTGCGGGACAGACTGGAATGATCCCGTTGAGTCTCTCAGCTTGGGGTCCTCCCTGTGGCTGGCAAGGCCATGTCCCAAAGCACTGCCCTGGTCAGCAGAAAGCCCTATGCATCATGGAAACCCAGCGTGGGGCTGGACGGGAACGACGCCCCCTAGCCGTGGGAGCTGGCAGTTCACAAAGCCCCAGCTGAGACACCGTCACCCCAGAGTCCTGGAAACTGGAGCACACACAGGCCAGGCCGCTCCCAGCTCTTCACAGCCAGGGAGAGGGGCTGGGGCCTGGGCCCGCCAGGGAGCCTGACAGTCGCCCTGGCTCCGGCCTTTCCAGTGCCTAGGTTGGGCCGTTCAGCAATCTTCTCCTGCTCCAGAGCTTCACTGTCAGGTCGCTGGGGAAGGAAGAGAGAGAGGAAGTGAGGCCGGGGGCTGCCCCCGCCCCAGCTGGGAGAGGCAGCACAGCGAGTACAATCAGCTACGGGCCACGCCCTGCCCCCAACTCCCCCACCCCCAAATGCATCACGCTGCAGCCCAGGAGAGCAAGGCCGCTGTGCCCCAGGCGGGCGGGCACCGGCGCAAGGAGGGAGCAGATGCGCCCAGCTGCCCGCCAGCGGGATAATCCCCCAGAGCGCCAGTAACGGGGCACTCTGCCAGAGCGCAGGCTCAGCCAGTGGCACCTCACTGGCAGTGGCCAGTGACGCAGTGGGGGGTGGGGATGGGGCAGGGATCCCCCCAGCAGTGGCCCAGGAGGAGCAGTAGTCAGATGGGCAAACCCCATGCAGCACCGAGCTGGCCGCTGGATCCAATCACCTGGGGGGGGGGGGGGCAAGAGGACAGTCTCCTCTTGCAAAGAGCTCTACATGGGGGGAAAATCCAAAAGAATCTCATACCGTTAAGAAGCAGCTGAGACCAGAGCGGAGAGAGAAGAGACAGAGAGAGAAAAAAGGAGAGAGAGCCAGAGAGGGGGTGAGAGCCAGAGAGAGCAGGAGGAGGGTCAAGGCAGGCTAGTGGCACGCCCCTTTATGGCAAGGATGCAGCGAGGAAGGCAGGGGGTGAGCCCAGGCACGTAAGTCCATAGCTTTACCCGGCAGTCACTGCGGCACAGAGAGAAACAGAGGGGGGAAGAGAGGAAGAGAAAGGAAAGGAGAAAAGGGACATGGTCGGAAAAGAGGAGATCAGAGACCGTGCCAGAGACATTGTGAGCCCGGGGACCCTCTCTGGGGGCCAGGGCTGTGCACAGGGGCCGGGGAGCGGAAGGAGGGGGCGGTGGTGCTCTCATTGGAGATGCACAAGGTGCCCTCGAGGAGGAGCTGGTGCCCGGCTGGCAGGAAGCCCGTTCTCTGCACTGAGGGCGGCAGGGCCAGCAGCACCATGTCTGGCTAGTCCCGGCACATCGAAGGAGCTGGCAAGAGCATCCCAAAAGCATGGCGGGGCAGGACCAGCGCTTGGCATAACTGGATGGGGCAGAAGAGCCTCACTGTGGGGCGACCTAACAACGGCTGAGAGATGGAGGAGACGAGAGGCTAGATGGGGAGGGGTTGGGGGCCCTGCAGCCGACTGCTGCCCCACACCAAACCGCCTGCAGCCCGGCTCCAGCGCTGTTCCCATCCATCGCTCCCAGTGCCATTCCAGGCCCTGCCACATGGGGGGAGCAACAGTGGATTTGGAGAGCTCCTGAGGCTCTGCTGCACCGGGGTGAGTTGGGGGTCAGACCTCCCTGCCCCCCGCCGCAGGGGCCTAGCCCTGCCCACCGCCCTCACCTGGAAGCAGTGAATATGTGCTTGGAATTGGTGCAGATGGCATTGATGGGGCTGTCGTGGCCCTTGATCTCCCCAACAGGTGTGAAGTTCTCCACGTTCCAGACCTTCACCACGCCCCCGCGGCAGGCGCTCAGCAGCATGGGGCGGCCGGGGACGAAGGCCAGGGCGCAGACCCAGTCCTTGTGCGCGTTGGGGATTTGCTGGCAGGCACAGAGACAGGGCAGAGCCAGTGAGGGCCCTGGGGCCAACAGAACACGATCCACACTGCCAGCCGGGGCCATCAAGACTCAAACCGCCCCCTGAGCTCCAGGGCAGGGTCAGGCCAGCAGCCAGAGCCAGATGCTGGGTTTGCAGCTGGCTGCTGGCTCTGTAATGGGCTGATGCAAACCCCCCACATCTGTACCGTGGCTGAGAGCTGGAATTTTTAAGCTCCGCTCGATTTCTCATCAAGCAGCAGCCGAGGATTTGAATTCAAGACAACCGGACTCTGGTGAGCTACAGAAGCAGCTCAGCAGGAGAGAAGAGGGCTCCGCCCCAGGACATAAGAACATAAGAAAGGCCGTCCTGGGTCAGACCAAAGGTCCATCTAGCCCAGTATCTGTCTACCGACAGTGGCCAATGCCAGGTGCCCCAGAGGGAGTGAACCTAACAGGCAATGATCAAGTGATCTCTCTTCTGCCATCCATCTCCATCCTCTGACGAACAGAGGCTAGGGACACCATTCTTACCCATCCTGGCTAATAGCCATTTATGGACTTAGCCACCATGAATTTATCCAGTCCCCTTTTAAACATTGTTATAGTCCTAGCCTTTACAACCTCCTCAGGTAAGGAGTTCCACAAGTTGACTGTGCGCTGCGTGAAGAAGAACTTCCTTTTATTTGTTTTAAACCTGCTGCCTATTAATTTCATTTGGTGACCCCTAGTTCTTGTATTATGGGAATAAGTAAATAACTTTTCCTTATCCACTTTCTCAACATCACTCATGATTTTATATACCTCTATCATGTCCCCCCTTAGTCTTCTCTTTTCCAAACTGAAAAGTCCTAGCCTCTTTAATCTTTCCTCATATGGGACCCTCTCTAAACCCTTAATCATTTTAGTTGCTCTTTTCTGAACCTTTTCTAGTGCTAGAATATCTTTTTTGAGGTGAGGAGACCACATCTGTACACAGTATTCGAGATGTGGGCGTACCATGGATTTATATAAGGGCAATAATATATTCTCAGTCTTATTCTCTATCCCCTTTTTAATGATTCCTAACATCCTGTTTGCTTTTTTGACCGCCTCTGCACACTGCGTGGACATCTTTAGAGAACTATCCACGATGACGCCAAGATCTTTTTCCTGACTCGTTGTAGCTAAATTAGCCCCCATCATGTTGTATGTATAGTTGGGGTTATTTTTTCCAATGTGCATTACTTTACATTTATCCACATTAAATTTCATTTGCCATTTTGCTGCCCAATCACTTAGTTTTGTGAGATCTTTTTGAAGTTCTTCACAATCTGCTTTGGTCTTAACTATCTTGAGTAGTTTAGTATCATCTGCAAACTTTGCCACCTCACTGTTTACCCCTTTCTCCAGATCATTTATGAATAAATTGAATAGGATTGGTCCTAGGACTGACCCTTGGGGAACACCACTAGTTACCCCTCTCCATTCTGAGAATTTACCATTAATTCCTACCCTTTGTTCCCTGTCCTTTAACCAGTTCTCAGTCCATGAAAGGACCTTCCCTTTTATCCCATGACAGCTTAATTTACGTAAGAGCCTTTGGTGAGGGACCTTGTCAAAGGCTTTCTGGAAATCTAAGTACACTATGTCCACCGGATCCCCCTTGTCCACATGTTTGTTGACCCCTTCAAAGAACTCTAATAGATTAGTAAGACACGATTTCCTTTTACAGAAACCATGTTGACTATTGCTCAAGAGTTTATGTTTTTCTATGTGTCTGACAATTTTGTTCTTTACTATTGTTTCAACTAATTTGCCCGGTACCGACGTTAGACTTACCGGTCTGTAATTGCCGGGATCACCCCTAGAGCCCTTTTTAAATATTGGCGTTACATTAGCTAACTTCCAGTCATTGGGTACCGAAGCCGATTTAAAGGACAGGTTACAAACCTTAGTTAATAGTTCCGCAACTTCACATTTGAGTTCTTTCAGAACTCTTGGGTGAATGCCATCTGGTCCCGGTGACTTGTTAATGTTGAGTTTATCAATTCATTCCAAAACCTCCTCTAGTGATACTTCAATCTGTGACAGTTCCTCAGATTTGTCACCTACAAAAGCCAGCTCAGGTTTGGGAATCTCCCTAACATCCTCAGCCGTGAAGACTGAAGCAAAGAATCCATTTAGTTTCTCCGCAATGACTTTATCATCTTTAAGCGCTCCTTTTGTATTTTCATCGTCAAGGGGCCCCACTGGTTGTTTAGCAGGCTTCCTGCTTCTGATGTACTTAAAAAACATTTTGTTATTACCTTTGGAGTTTTTGGCTAGCCGTTCTTCAAACTCCTCTTTGGCTTTTCTTATTACACTCTTGCACTTAAGTTGGCAGTGTTTGTGCTCCTTTCTATTTGCCTCACTAGGATTTGACTTCCACTTTTTAAAGGAAGTCTTTTTATCTCTCACTGCTTCTTTTATGAGACAATGGCTCATTGGGATTGGCCAGGGGATCTCCAAGCTCCGATCAATCCAAGCTGTGCTGGCAACCCGGATACGAGACACACAAGATGGGGGAGAGAATCTCTTTGATTGGACCAATTTCTGTGTGTGTGTGGGGGGGGGGGGAGGGACAAGTCTGCAAACTCAGCTCTTCTTCCAGGGTGGGGCTTGAAAGCTTGTCCCTTCCACGCACAGGAGCTGGTCCAATAAAAGAGATTCCCCCCCACCCCCATCTCTCTAATTATTTGTCTGCCATCAATCCTCAGCGCTCCAGTGGGAAGAAAAATGAGCATTAGCCTCATTTCATAGGGGAGAGACTGTGGGGGAGGGTCACACAGCCACAAATGGTGACTAGCTCTGGGCAGCTCCATTTTGGGGGACACCCCGACCACCCCATTTTCAGAGGGGTGGAGCCCCCACTGCTCCCCTCGACTCCCACAGTGCCCAGCTCCTCTGAACAACCCGGCCCTGGGCGGGCACACAGTAGGTTCTCCAAAACAGAGCCTCCCCGCCCCCCCCACCAAAAAATAAAAATAAAAAAAAATCAATGGAGGTCTCTGAAATGTTAGCCAAGTCTCATGGCAGAGCCAGACCTCCTGCCTCCCAGCACCGGCCTGCACGCCCCCTTCAGCTGCTGCTCTATCCCAGACCCACCGGAGGCCGTCCCCGCACTGCTGCGCGCCACCACTGACCTGGAGAGCCAGGCACTGCGGCCTATGGGGCCCGGAGACCAGACAGCCACACTCACCGGGGTCAGAAATAGGGACAACGCCGAGCGCTATCTACCCCCAGACCAACCTGTCCCCCTTCCCCATAGGCCACTGAGCCCTTTAACCGCAGCAGGTGGGGCCCAGCCCTATAGAACTGGCTACCGTGCATTGCCCACGGCTGTAAACTGCCTTCGGGACCCACCCTGCCAGCCACTGTCGTTTGCAACCCCCGGGGCTCTTCCATTGCCTGGAGGCCCCATGTGCAACGTAGGGATGGGGTCCCTGTGTCTGCCCTCTGATCCTCTGCCCCCAGGACGGCGGGAGCACGCTCCAGACTGGACAGTGACTCTCCAGCAGGTTCTAAGTCCTCGCTCCAGACCCTGGCACTGGCCCTTGAAACGGCACGCTGCGGGTCTAGCCCATCTCTCTGCCCCCCGCCCAGCAGCAGGGCCTTCCTGCTCGTCCCCCTCCGTACCTGGAGGAGCTCCTGCTGCTCCAGGTCCCACTTCTTGATCCCGTTGTCCCTGGAGCCGCTGAAGAGCACGTCGCCCTGGATGGCCAGACACTCGATGCCATCGTAGTGTGGGGGCTCGAAGTTATGGGTGGGGCCGACGTTCCCCACCACGCTGTCCGCAATCTCAAACATCTGCAAGGCAACAGCCCGGAGGGCAGCTGCTGTGAACCCCGGTGGCAAAGGAGACCAGTCGCTCTCAGGTCATTAGGCCAGCAACAGCCCTTTCAGCAAGGCGGGGATGGCGAGAGCGTCCGACCACACAGCTACCACTGGGATGCTGAGCCACGGCCCAGTGAAATGAGACAGGGATGGATTGGCAGCGGCAGGGTTCTGCCTGCTTACGCCACGCTGGGATCCTTGGGCAGAGGCCATGTGGGGACACAATGGCTCAGCACTAGGGCTGAGATACAGGTCGCGGGTTCGAACCTCGCCCGGCTCAGCTGGGACTGGAAATCTCCGCCTCCTCCAATGGTTTGGTGGCCAACGTGCGGGCACAGCTCAGCGTCCGGCTGGCAGGGGGCCACGTTGCAAAGACAAAATAGCCTCCTTGGCAGCAGGTTCAGCAGAGGCCACGGAGGGCAGGAGGAGGTGGGTTCCACCTTCCACGCAGGAGGCGTCAGGAGGAAGCGGGGGGTGCGGAGGGGAGGCCTGGGCCGGGCACCTGGAATTCTGGTCTCCACGGCTGCCGAGCTGCCCAGCACTTTGAGACATGGCAGCTCCTCCATCATTTCCCGGATCTGGGTTCCAGGACGCTCTTAGGGGCAGTGCACAGACCCTGCTCCCCGTGACCCACAGACACACCTGGCAGGTGTGGGGACAGGAACGCTGGCCAGCTGCAAAGCCACCAGGTCCTTCAGGCCACGAGCGCTGGGGGGCTCATGGCATTTCTCAGACCCTGGTGGCATTTGCAAATGTGCTCAGTACTGGCCTCCCTCTGCGCCCGCTGCGATCAACAGAACGGCTCCTTCCCGCCCCCCATGGGAGCAGAGTTAGGCCGACGCTGGGCGCTCTGGACAACCCCACCCAGCGCGTCCCCTCCTCGCCAGGCCTTTGGTGGACAGCGAGCCCCTGTAGCTGGCACCTACAGGAGAGCGGCTATGCATGGGGGTGGGGAGGGCTGGCACAAGCAGCAGTTCCTGGGCTCAAAGGCCCCTTGTGCTGCCTGTGAGCGGGAGGGAGGGAGGGAGGGTCCCAGGGTACCTTGACGTAGTGATCCTTGGAGCCGGTGACGACCAGGTCAGGGTTGCTCACGGTCTGGTTCACAGTGAGACACATCACAGGCCCGATGTGGCCGGTCAGCTTCCCGATAGGCTGCAACCTACAAGCAGGAGCCCGGGGCCTCAGGGTGTGGGGTGCGCTCAGCAGGAGGCGCTCTTCGCTGGCCCAGTCTCCAAGGCTCCCAGCAGGGACCCTCCCAGCCCCAGGCCCCTCTCCACCATCCCAAGCAGAAGCGGGGACCTCGGGCTCCGGGGCGCAGAGCACGGAGCAATCTCGGGGATACCACATCCCTCAGCACCATGGGCCGTGATTGTGGCCTTGGGCTAGGGGCAGGGAGCTGGGCTCAGATGCGGTGTCAGGGGGTGACCGTCTTGTCCACCGATCTCCTAAGGCAGGGGCGGGGAAAGCTACGGCCCGCAGGCTGGATCCAGCCCGTTGGTTAATTTCATCTGACCCGTGGCGCCCTCTCCCACCACCCGCTGCAGGGGAAGCCCCAAGCCTCCGCGCCCCCCTGGCAGGCAAGTGGCCCGTGATTGATTTTTTCTGTGGGTCAATGGCCAGTGACAGAGAAAAGGTTCCCCACCCCTGCCCTAAGGGCTGCAGCTGGGAGAGGAGCACTGGGTCCTGCTTTCAGCCACCCTTGGGCGTGATCAGCAGCTGCTGGGGCTGATGTAGTGCAAAGCCCAGGAGCAAACAGGCTAAGCTGCTCCACGCTGGGGTTTGTGCCAGTGCAGCTTCCCCCGGTGCCAGTCCAAATCCGCCCCTGCCTCAATAACACAGCTTCCAGCCGGGAGGGAGCGGGCCCCCGCCCAGCCCAGAACGACTGCTCCCTCTGCCTACGCAGCACCCGTCTGCCTCCCCACAAGAGCTGCCCTTGCCTGGGGGCCCAAGTTAGCCCCGCCCGGACCTGTTGAGCTCCCAGATGCGGACAGAGTTCCCGGCGGCAGCGTAGAGCATGGTGCCGGCGGGGTTGAGTGCGATCTGGTTGATCTGGTGCTCGCCCTGCACGCTAGCGATGGTGCGGGTGGTGGTCCCGGCACAGGCGTCCCCAGAGATCACCTGACCTGAAGAGCTAAGCCAAAGAGACAGAAACAGGTGAGCCTCAAGGCAGAGACCCTCGCGGGAGGGAGGGGGCAATTTACACAGTGTGGAATGGAAGATCTAGCCTGTTGTGGACTGATTAGAAGGCTGGAGAGCGTCTGTCCCCAGCCATCTATAGGGTGAAGCAACGCCACTTCCTGGCCACATGCAGTGCCAGTGGTGCCAGGATGAGACCCCCCCGCTCAGCCCCACGTCCCCTCAAGCCAGGAGCAATGGCACAGCAAGGGTGACCCAGGCAGCAGCTTTCGGCACCCAAGGGAGGTGCCTTGCCGCGCAGCCAGCCAGACCCGTACCAGCAGGCGTGCCAGCTCCACGCCCAGGGCGGAGCGACACAAACCCCACCCCTGGCCTGGAGTTGATGTTGACAGGCAGCCCAGGCATATTCCCGCCCAGGGCCGGCGCTTCCTTTTAGGCGACCTAGGCGGTCGCCTAGGGCACCAGGATTTGGGGGGGGGGGGCGGCAATTCGGCGGCGGGGGGTCCTTCCGCGCTCCGGGTGTTCAGCGGCAATTCTGCAGCGGGTCCTTCACTTGCTCCAGGACCCGCCGCCGAAGTGCCCCGAAGACCGGGAGCATGGAAGGACCCCCCCGCCGCTGAATTGCCGACGACGACCGGGAGCACGGAAGGACCCCCGCCTAGGGCGCCAAAAACCCTGGCGCCGCTCCTGTTCCCGCCAGTCAGATTGGGGAGGCCTAGAAGAGAAGTCTCAGTCTGTGGCTGGGCACCAGAGAGAGGGGCTGATACGCTGGGGTCTGGAAACGGTGCTGGCAGCTGCAGATGGGTCATTACCCATCCCTGATCAAAGCAACTGTAGGGTGCACGGTGCCCCCCGAAACAGACGAGAGGAGCAACTGCCCTGAGAGCAGAGCACCAAGCCACGGAGCCTCCACGAGCCAGGCCAGGCTAGAGCGACCAGCATTGCAGCATTCCTAGACTCAGCCCTGCAGACCAGCCCAGCTGCCTGGCCTTTGCAATGCTGCCCTGGGTGCAGAACGCTGGCAGGGTAGCGCGTCGAGCTTGGCCAGGCCCACAGGGCAGTCTCGGTGCGTCAGGTACTTACGTGAGGGTGCGGACGCACTTGGCCGAGTCCCGGATATCCCACACCTTGATGTAGGAGGTGGAGACAGTGAAGACCAACCCTGAGTGGCTGCAGTACTTGATGGACACCACATTATTGGGGTGGCCCTTTAGTGAGGCGATTTCCTGGCCCGTCACCAGGTTCCACATTTTGCAGCTCCAGTCTGCGGGAGGAGGCAGGAGCACATGACATTGCGGGACCCTTCCTGTCCTCAGCAAAGGATCCCCATGGCTTCCTCCCTCCCTCCCCCCCCGCCACCCCCTGCTCCCACGAGTGCCCCAGGGGAGCTCAGTCCCTGTGGCCCATCCAGCCCCTGGCACCTCCGCCAGACCTGCCAACGGGGGGAGGGTCTATTAGTGCCAGGTGCGAGGTGAACATCCAGCCACTAGGAACCGTGTAGAGGCCCCAACAACTCGCTTCAGGGATGTCACCACACAGCTGTTCAGCCTAAGGACTCGTGCAGCATTGCTGCCCTCTGCTGGGGGGACCCAGAACTGCACCGGCCCGTTGTGGCTTTCAGGCAGGCCGGTGCCATCCGAGCAAGAGGCTCCTGTCCTGCCCCCGCACTTTGGGGTGGCTCAGCCCCTCCCCTGGGTAACAGGCTCACTCCCCAGTGATCACACCCAGAGCTCAGCAGCCGGCCCACCCCCGAGGCGCGCACCTTTGGATCCGGAAAAGAGCAGCTCGTCGGTGGCGTCCACACAGAGAACGGGCTTGGAGTGTCCTTCCGCCACGGAGATGCACTGCAGCGGGGCCCACGGGGTTAATGAGGCCCCTTCCGTGGGAGAGAGAGAGAGCAAGGGCGTCAGCAGGGGGGCGCTGGCTGGGTGACCCAGGACGAAGCCAGATCCCGCCCCACGAGGCTGCCAGGGCCTGCTAGTGGGGCTCCGGAGCAAAGCAAACCACAGACAGAAGCTGCTGGGCAGCCTGCTCCCCAGACAGGCCCCCCGGGGGCAGGTCACACCCCGTTGGTGCTAAGGGCTCAGGGACTCGTGCAGACCCTGCCTTGGCTTGGGGCAGGGGCTTGGAAAGGAAACGGGCTTCACCCCCTGGCCATCTCACTGCTGGCACAGATGAGCTCCCCCCTCCCCCCGTGAGAGCTGTGGGTGGCCCCTGTGCCCCATCCAGGCAAGATCCCAAAGCCAACAGAGTCCAGGCTGCTGCATGGCACACGCTGCCCCATCCCCTGTGGAGTCAGAGACTAGCAGGGACAGGCTGGCTCCGGACCCAACCCCCAGAACCTCCGGGCTTGAACAAACTGGGGCCCTGCTCCAGCCGTGCTATGTGGGGCATAAGGGCACCACCCCGTGGCCAGCGGGGGGGGGGGGGGGAAGCGCCCTCTCTTCATCTGACCCACTCCGGTTTTGCAATGAGCTTCACCCTGCTTTGGCAGATGGGGAAGGGATTTTTAACAGGTCACGTGGCGGATCAATGGCAGAGCTGGGAACGGAGCCCAGGAGTTCTCAATCCCCCGAGAACAGGGAGAGAACCCAGGAATCCGGGCTCCCTGGCCAGGAGACAATCCTGTCTCAAACCAGTTCTAGGCTTTGCCCCAGCAACAGCCAATGGGGCTGTGAGCAGAGTTCAGAGGGAGGTTCTAGAGCGCTGAGCACATGAGAATCGACACCCCTGAGGAAAGAGCCCAGGTGGAAGAACCCATCATGGAGAGGGTTGATAGCCCCAAAGCAGCATCCCAGCCAGGATCTCTAAGCACCTCCCCTCCTCCCAGCAGGGTTGGATTACAGGTGGGGACACTGAGGCAACGGGAGGGGAAAGGGCTAGCCCAGGGTCACACGGCACATTTGTGGCATGGTTGGAATGGATTTTTTGAGGGGCGCTGAGCACCCACTACTCCAGCTGATGGTGCTCAGGGTGTCAGAGTCAGGCCCACGGTGTCTCAAATAGGCACCCAAAGGCCAGTGGGGAGATGCTCCTCTGCCAGCCTGGCCCTTTTGATGTGCAGGGAATGGGGGAAGGAGAGTTGTCCTGGCACAGACACTGCCTTGGGCTAGCGTAATTGGTTCTATGTGGCTTGTGTTGCAAACCCAGGCATGCTGGGGGCAGAGCCAGGGCCTTAGCACACCCCATTAAGGGAACTCTGGGTTGTGGCATAGCTGGCAAGCAGCCCTTTGGGAGGTTGCAGTGAGTTAGAGCAACCCCAAGGCTGCTCTAATATATCTGGGAGGCTGCACAGGCCTCAGCAGCAGCCACAGGATCCTCGGTGCCAAGAGGCTGCACCCCAGGTGTTTACTCTTTGCAGATGGGGAAACCGAGACACAAGACAGGGATAACAATCCTGACCAGCCTCGCCATGGGTGCTGGGAGGCTGAAGCCACATTTGTCAAGTGCATTGAGATGTCTGAACTGAAGGTGCGAGAGAAGACAAAAAAAAAAAAAAAGCATCATAGCCTGGACCCTCCAAGCATCCACCGGCTCCAACAGCTGGCCTGCCCTGCCTCTTGCAGCTAGGCCAGACACAGCGCAAGATATCATCACTACCCGCCCTGCCCTCGAGGCAGAATAGAGCATGCAGCTGCCCCCATTCAGTGAAAGCACCGTACGCTATCCGCTTAAACACCCAGCACTGCATTTCAAGACGATGGCTCAGACCTTAAGGCACTGGAGACCAGAGGCAGAAAGGGACTTCCACAGCCGGATACGGCATGCCAGGGCCATGCGGGGAAGCAGAGAGAAGGAAAGAGGGACACACAGCGAGCAAGAGCAGCACCAGGACAGAGTCCCAATAGATTTAGCAAAGAAGCAAGGCCCAGAGTTTGGCCAGCACGGATTCAGCATGCAGGGCAGGGGGAGGGAAATGCGAGAAGCAGGAGAGTTCTAATCAATAGAAAGTTGTATGTACCTCAGCACCTCCGAGACAGAGGAATCGCTGTCATCAGACCTAGGGACAGAAAATTAGCAGGATTACGGGAGAAAAAATCCCGGATGAGAGAGGCAGCAGCGGAGTCAGAGAGTGGAGTGTTGTTATTGCATCCAAGCTAGCGGGGTAGAGAGGGAGGAGCGGACACAGAAAACCAGAGAGGAAAGGGGCAGAGGAGCAGGAAGGGACACGTGGCTCGGACACAAGATCTTTCAGGCTGGACTGGAGTCATTCAGCCAGAAGGGACTGTTACAATCACCCAGTCTGACCAGTACAGTGCAGGCCTGAGGCCTCGCCCGGGGATTCCTGCATCCAGTCTTCATTTAATCTTCCCATGGTCCCCCCGTCTCATCACTGCCACCAGCCATCCAACCTAGCCCCTCAGGTTCCGCACTCCTGGTTTTGGGGTACGGCTGGGGCGTTCTGACACGGTCCGGCTCTGCGCTATCGTGCGGTCTGCTAGCAGGTGGGATGGGGACCAGGGGCTGTTCCCGAGTTGCAGGCAGCGCCATGGGCTCCCGCCGGTTAGAACATCGCTGCCAAACTGGGATTCTGCAGGGAGGCAGATGGGAGGTGGTTGCTACCAGCTCCCATAGGGCCAGGTCCTCAGGGGCTGTAATTCAAAGCCGCTCTGCTGCCCCCATGGCAGCTAGGCCAATTTGCACCCGTGCAGGGGCTGGCCCGTGACGGTCAAAGGCAGTCCTAAGGTGGGCTCGTTCCTCCGTAGAAACCACAGGCTGCCACTGGAGAGCACCCCCACCCCACCTCCGAAGGGTCACAGCCCCTGGCACCAGGAGCAATCGGAGCACCTACGGGCCCCTGGCGGAAAGCTCGCCCCACCCAGAGCAGCCATGTCACCTCCTGAGGGGGACCGGGACCTGTGAGCAGCCGGCATCTCCCCACAGAGCACAGCGGGAGAGGGAGCAGGGCCCAGAAGGGGCAGGTGCAATGGCACAGCCAGTGCCCCACAGAACCGGGGTAGGGCCGACTGGGAAATGGCTTCCCCACCGCCTGGGGACCCCTGCCAAGCCCAGCGCCGATGAGCCCCACGCTTCGCTGGGGACGGGATGGTGGCTTAGTGTCCTCAGCTAGCAGCCCCCTGGACCCACCTCACCCACTTTATAACTGCAGCCAAACCCACCCAGCAGCGTCCCTGCGGGTGAAATTCTCCTCTGCTGGCAGCCAGTGTGACAGCTGCCATCTTGGCCAACACACTGGGGCCTGAACCAGGGCCCTCCAGAGCTACCAGCAGGAGCTAAAGAGCCCAGGGCCGCTAGTGGGGCCTGTGACAGCCCCAGCCCCCCAGGGGATCCCCACGGGCCCAGCGGGGGACCAGGCACTGCCACGTGTATGCACACAACGCTAAAGGCCAGGGCACCGCTTCGGGCCTGTTCTGAGGGCTCTAGCAGTGCAATGTAACGACGAGCCTCCAGCTGGATCATCTACAGGGAGGGCATCTGCCACCCCAGGCTCTCAACAGCAGCTGCTTCTGCCTGAGCTAAAGGCCCAGGCTTGGCAGCTCAGGGGCAGCCCCGAGACAAGGTCTAGCCAGTAGAGGGGGGCCAAAGACCCCCCCCCCATATCAATGGGGTTATAGACAGGTCTGGCATAGGGCCCCTGCCCAGGGAGATGCTGCCCCATGTGAAGTTCTACTGCACCGGTATTGCAGCTCTCTGCCTTCGCCCTGGTCGCTTCACGAGCCCGGCAGGAGCCTGGGGCTGACTCCAGCTGGGACTGCCGGGCCCGAGGCAGAGCGGGGACGGTACCTGGGGACAGCCATGGGAGTCACCGTCTGCCATTCACTGCTCTTGGGGCTGGGCTCCCTGGAGCTTCACCCCCCTACCCGCTCCTTGCCCCGCGAGGCTCTTACTTGTCCAGCGCGGAGCCCTGGCTCTGGTTGCTGGTGAGGCGGGAGAAGACGTTGCGGTCATTGCGTGGCCTGGTGGGAGGGGATGAGGGAGGCGTGAAGCCAACGTCCGAAGTCCTGAGCCGGGGTGTTCAGAAAGAGACCCATGATCACAAGCCTGGTCCGGGGATCTACCCCCTGCCCCGCACCTCCACTCAGCACAGGGAGGCCTGCAGTGCCAGCCCATGGTGAAGTGATTATTCCCCTCTATTCGGCACTGGTGAAGTCACACCTGGAGTATTGCATCCAGTTTTGGGCCCCCCGCTACAGAAAGAATGTGGACATATTGGAGAGAGTCCAGCGGAGGGAAACAAAAATGATTAGGGAGCTGGGGTACATGACTTATGAGGAGAGGCTGAGGGAACTGGGCTTGTTTAGTCTGCAGAAGAGAAGAGTGAGGGGGGATTTGATAGCAGCCTTCAACTACCTGAAGGAGGGGGTTCCAAAAAGGATGGAGCTTGGCAAATGACAGAATGAGGAGCAATAGTCTCAAGTTGCAATGGGGGAGGTCTAGGTTGGATATTAGGAAAAACGATTTCACTAAGAGGGCGGTGAAGCACTGGAATGGGTTCCCTAGGGAGGTGGTGGAATCTCCTTCCTTAGGGGTTTTTAAGGTCCGGCTTGACAAAGCCCTGGCTGGGATGCTTTAGTTGGGGATTGGTCCTGCTTTGAGCAGGGGGTTGGACTAGATGACCTCCTGAGGTCCTTTCCAACCCTGATATTCTAGGATTCTATGGCACAGCTGGATCCAGCACCCAGCGTCGTGCCTGGGCACAGCCGAGTGCACAGGCCGGTCCCCGATGGGGAGCTAGGCCCACGTGCTCTCCAGCCTCTCCCCACTCACCTGGCAGGCTGCCCCCGGTCATAGGATTTCCTGCGGGTCAGAGGCGAGGTGTCCGAGCCACGGGACTGCCTAGGGCTGGAACAGAGCAAGACCAGATCAGCAATCGCCCCTCCTTGGGGCCAGGGCCCTTCAGCACTGAACAGGCCTACCCCAGAGCAAGTGAGCCGAGAGCCCTGGGGCAGCGCACAGATCCACCTCCCGAGCCAGGGGTCCAGCGGGCTGGATCAGGCCCCGGCAGGGCCCAAGGCCAGGCCAGCGGCCCCGGCTAAGGGTTTGCGCTGTGAGCGCAGGTCCTGTTGGCTTCATCACCGAGACTGCTGCCGGAGAAGGCAGCTCCGTGCCTTCGATAAGAGGGCTGTGGAGACTGGACGCCCAACTCTGTCCGACAGCAGAACCCGGTTTGTGCCCGCCTTCCCCAGGCCCCATCCCCCCGACGGGCAGTTTGTGGACACTGGCAATCCAAGATGGCAGAGCAAGCTGGCCCCACCACTGCATGCTGGGACAGGCTGGGTCGACCGAGAGGAGTCCAGACTCAAGGCTCCAAGGGCAGAATACGATGGCCCAGCCCACCTCTTCCCCCAAGGGCCTGTAAGCACGTGGGGCCCACGCTTGCCAGGGCTTACAAGGTGCTGCCGCGGGTGGGCAGGCTGATGGTGCGGGAGACCTTATCCTTGTAGTAGGAATCCCGGATGGAAAAGCCGATCCCGTCTTCCTTGATCTCCATGAGGGACACCAAGGACTTGGTGATGTTCTTGGTGGAGATGTCCAGCGTGGGTCCCAGGCACTCGGCCGACACAGCCTTCATCTGGCCTGACAGCTTGGGTTCCCCCTATGGCGTGGCACAGGGAGGGGAGAGCTGAGAGGCGAGGAGTTCACTGCCCCGAGGGTAGCACGTGGAGCGAGTCTGAGACGCTGGCGCCCCTTGGCCATTCAGTTCCAAGAAGCCTCTGAGGCCAAGCACCCAGCAGTGGCAGATCTAGAGAAACCTTTCAGTTGGGCCCCGGTTGCCAGCATTAACGTTTCATGAGCTCATTAATGAGGGCAACAGGAAGTACCCCCTGTGCAAGGCTGAAACGTGTATGGCCCAGAGTTCCGGAGCAGCTCTCCCAGGAGGATTCGGCACATGGAGGGACTGGTCCAGTCAATTAGCTGCTGGGAAGGGCGCACAGCACCAGGGTGTCACATGGGTTTTATTTGCTCCCAGAGGAGGGCTAGACAGCACCAGGGCACCTTGCCTGGATTCAGGGAAGCCCAGTACAGCTCAATGATGTGGCATTTGGGGGTTTAAAGTGGGCTCTACGACTCAAGGAGCCATTTATAGGGCCAAAGTAACACGCCAGGCACGGCCGTCACCAGGAGACCAGACCCCGGGCTATTTCAGTTCCAGACCCAAGACATTCCGCCCATGGAGAAGACTCCCGCCAAGGGCCACCGCCCAGCCGTGAGCACAAAGGGAGAGGGGGTACAATGGACCAAAGACCCCACATCTGGACGTTAAATGGCCCTGTCTGTGGCTGTGAACTGACCTTGAACTTGAAGTCGTCCTGGCTGGCCGAGCCCTTCATGGTGAAAGACTGGGAGAAGCTGTAGGAAACAAAGGGTTAAATGGCCGATCCCCTTTAAGGCTTAACTTAAAGCTAAAGGAAGAAACCACTGCCCATCACCTCCACCCCATAACACCCTATCACCAGCCCGGCTACGGTTCCTCCTCCCATTCCCCGAGGTACAGCCCATCCCCCGGTCCCTTTCGGGGCCCTCTTCCCTCCCAGTTCCATCTTGCCCCTGGCCCTCAAGAGGAACGATTACTGGGACAGTTCTGTACAGCCCCTGCACGCCTGGGTTTGAGCATGGCCAGTCATCGCATGTGGGTAGCCTGTGCACCGTCGGGTCACACGTAGGAGCTCTGAGGGGCTGGAGCATGCTCGGTGCAGACAGAACCTGGAGAATTTAGCTGCCAAGTTCTAACGGGTCTACCTTGCCAATGAGTGCCACAGAGATGCGCCCCCCTCCCTCCATAGATCCCGCCGCTCAGGGGCGCACGAGGCTGGGACACTGCATGCTCCCTGGTGCGCTTACCTCCCCTCCGAGGCCAGGCTGAACTCCGAGATCTCCTCGTCCGTGCTGGCGTAGCCGTTCTCTGCACAAGGAACAGCCGACAAGGGTGCGTCAACGCGACAGAGGGTGGGAGGGCACCGCACTGGGCCGGTCCGATCAGAGCCAGCCAGCAGGCGGTCGCCAATCAGCGTGTGGCCCTTTAGGTCCTTGGGACCCCCCCAGACCACTGCTATCGTATCATTAACTCTTTGCCACCAAAGCGCCATCAGTGCATCCTCACGGCTGGACAGGCTGTGACCATGTGGGCTGATACGTCTGGATGAAGTGGGCCTATCACTCCTGCCCACAGGGTCAGAGCAATGCCAAGAGCCCTGGGGTGGGCTCCATCTGTCCCAATGGGCAGACGTGCCATCTGTAGGGGCAGGGAAACACCCCAAGCCTTCCCAGCTGCTGCCAGCCCCAGGCCCCACTGCCGGCTGCTTTGCCAGCCAATGCCCAGTACTCACGGGGGTCCCCAGGAGGGAAGAGCCCAGCACCCACCTTGCTGCACGTTGTGGATGAGCGCCTGCAGCTCGGGGTGGGACTCCGCTTTCTCCCGCAGGGCATCCAGGATCACATGGTTCTGAGAGGAGCCAGTCACATCCGTTTGTCTCAGGCGCCCTTCCAGCAGGCGAATCTGGGCTTCTTTCTGAGCCACCTGCAGCCCCTGTTTGGCGGGAGCAGGAGGTTACCTTCCGTCCAGCACACAGGACGGGCCAGTGGGTGGGATGGGGAATCAGCTCCTGGCTTCAATCCCTGTCCCTGGGCACAGATGCAAGTTCCACACCAGCCTCACTCAGCTGCTGCTTGTAACCCATTCCCCGCCCTGGGTCCAACAGCACACAGGCCAGGCCAGCCTCTCAGTCTCCCTCACCCACGCACAAAGGATGCCCCAGGCGCAGCCAAATAGCCCTGGCTCCAAACCTGACCTGCAGCAATTGTGATCCCACCCCAACAGGGGGCCTCCTGGGATCCCATGTTCTGCGACCCGCCCCCCAGAGCTGCACCCCCACTGGAAGGCCCTTTGCCTGACCTTATCGATGGAAGCCTTGAGGAAGTTGTCCAGCAGGAGGCGTGCCTCGGCCAAGGAGCAGGAGCTGATGACCACGGAGGTGTCGGTGGAGTCCAGCTCCTCCTACGGTGCAGGAGAGGCCCCGAGGGAGGGGAATTAGAACGGCGCTGAGGGCGGTGAAGGGCAGAAAGCAGAGGGCCAGCAGAGACACCAGCGCCACGGAACAGGGGGGGTTTCCTTGACTGGCTGACGCCGGCAGGGACACAGGTGCTCTGCGAGCAGGCGGCGGGGAAGACGACTTGCATGCCAATACTGTGCATGAGCACTCGCACTGGATGTGTGCCTGGAACCAGGCCCCTGATTGGGCCATCTATGGGGCCTGAACCACACACCTGCGGATCTAAAGAAGAGGAGCTTCTACCGCCTGGATGGCAGGAGCTGCTCGCTAGCCAGGTGACCAGAGCAGACCAAGGGCAGGTTTACACTGGGAACTTATACCAGCATAGCTATGTCTCTCCAGGGTGTGAAAATCCTGCCCCCTGCCCCCCGATCCCGGAGAGTGTAGCTCTGCCGACCGAACTAAACAGCCACCTCCTTGGGAGGTGGATTACCTACTCCGACGGGGAGCGTCTACACCTAAAGCCTTGCAGCTGTAGCAGATTAAGCGTAGACATATACTAAAAACTTGTTTACGACCTCCAGCTGCTAGGAGGGGAGCAGAGAGCTACACTGTGCTGAACCTGGGTCAGACCCCACATGTCATTAACGGTGCGTCCACACAGCAAAGAAAAACCCACAGCAGCGAGCCTCTGGCCAAAGGATTCGGGCTTGCACTACGGGGCTAAAAGTAGCAGTGTAGACATTCCCGCTCATGGGCTCCGAGACCCTCCAGAGCCCAGGCTCCAGCCCTTGTGCGAATGTCTACACTCTTCGTTTTAGCCCCGTAGCCCTGCGAGCCCAAGGCAATGGATCCAGGCTCTGAGACTTGTGCTGTGGGGTTTTCCTTGCAGCACAGACACCCGACAGGTGCCAGGGAGAAAGGCCTCATTATTAGGCTATTCTTTCTCTGTGGAAATATTTGATTAAACAAAAATTTCCTTTTTGGTCAAAATCCCACCCTCCCTTTACAAACATTTGACATCAGAAAAGAGACTCAATGTTTGACAATAGCTTTCAGCACAAGTTCGCGGTTTCAGAATAGGGAAACTCTTTCCCAAGACCCCCAATTTTTTTGCCTTAAACCATCAAAACTGATTTTCAAAAACCACAAAAATTCCAGTTTCTCAGGGGGTGGGGCGGGGGGGGTGGGGGAAGAGGAGAAACTGATTTTTTCTTCCCCCTGGGAAATTTCAAAAGAAAAACTAAAAGGGTTTGAGATTTCCTACAGAAGCAAACAGCATCTTCAACCTTCTCTCGTGGCTACACCTGGAGTTGGCTCTGAATACCGGGCTGCCCCCCGTGCTTGGCTTCGGTCTAGGCTACAGGAACGCCACTGTGGAACTGGGCTGGGTCGAGGCAGTTTCTCACAGGAGGTTGTGTTGCCGTATACGCAGGGAATGGAGAAAGCCCAAGTTCTAAGCATGTTTGGCGGCGACCCAGGCTGGAGCCTGGTGCTGACATGGGTTTTTCTGTGCACACAGAGAGGATTGAGCATGGCTAGACCACGCCTTGCCCGCAGCACTGGGTACACCATGGGTACATTTGTCCCATGGTACGGACAGGGCTTCCACTGACTCCAGCATGTGCAGAACTCCCATCAGGGCTGTTGGGCCTAGCAGCTGGTGGTGGACATCATGCTCTCCGCAGCCGTCCCTTCCACAAACAAACCATCCAGCACCGATGGAGACCCTGGCGGACCAACATATTAGGGGCCTCCTAAATCCTGGCCCCGGCCTTGCAGACCGTGCAGCTGAAGAGGGCTGATTCTTGGCCTCTGCTGGTCCAAGCCAAGCCTGGCGCCCACGGGCCTACGGCAGCCTATCGCACCAGCCCCGTGAGTGCTCAGGCACCTGCTGAACTGGGCCTTATACAGCCGTCATCAGCAAACAAGCAGAGAAAGCAGCCAGACTGCAACAGCTGCTCTGTGACGTTTCTGTAGGGAGGGGGCGAGCTCTGGGGGCTAAGAGCAGGGAGCCAGCTCGGCCCTGACTCCCTGCGTGACCCACGACAGAACGTTTCAGCCCAGAAGTTGGAGCTTAGAAAGCAAGAGGACCCTGCAAACCTGCCTCCTGCACCCCTTATGCTTAAACTGCCTAGAGGAAGAGTCCAGCCAGCCAGCCTCCTGCTCACGCCCAGCCCCCACCCCAACTATCAACCAGCCCCCAGAGCACCCCCTTTCCCTTACAGCACACAATGCCCTGGGGTGATCTCCCCCGCTCCCCCTCCCGTGAGACCAACTCCCCATATACAGACCCCCTGCACCTTGCCCCCGTCCGCAGGCCCCCTCCCCCGGCACCTTGGTCTCCTCCAGCTGCATGATGGTGGCCTGGCAGTCGGCGATACTGTCGTTGATGTAGTCGATGTTGGCTGTCAGCACCTCGATCTCCTCGTTCAGCTCCTGCAGGCCCTTCTGCTCCTCTGGGCTCTCCGCCTGCAGCTTTCCCCTCTTCCCCTGCAGTGCCTCCTGCAGCAGCGCCAGCTCCTCGCGTTTCTGGGGGGCGGGTGGGAAGGAAACGCCTCAGCCGGCGCCGTCCAGGTGCCAGCAGCCTCCCAGCACTCCTGGCCCTCGGTCATGCTCAGGCCATCCAATCCCCACCAGGGCACTGCCCCCCACACCTCACCTTGATCAGCCGCTCCATGTCTGCCTCCAGGTTGACGATGGTCATCCTCTGCATGACGACGTCAAAGATGCGCCGCTCCAGCGACTGCCACTTGAGCCGGGCCGCCTTGCTGAAGGTCTGGCTCATCCCCTTCTTTGGGAACTTCTTCCTGCAGTGGGATGGGACATGGTCAGGGGGCTTCCACCGGGCAGGCGCTCGGCCATCACGCCCGCTAGTGCTCAGGACAGAGGGGCATTTACACATCAGGTCTGCCTCCAGCCAATGTGGAGAGTCTCACGTGTCAAACCACATGGCAGAGTCGCCCACGATGACAGAGCGATCGTTTCCCGTGTTCCCACAGAACTCCGCTCCCATCTAACACCCAGGAGCCCGGGGCCTGAGGGCCAAGCACGGAACGAGGCCGCGGGGGACACGGATTCGGAAGCACTGGTCTGACCTGACGGGCCGAGCCCCATTCACGGAGGGCGAAGGGTCTCCCAGGAAGTGGTCGATTTTCCGGTTCCACTGGCGCACGATGCTGGAGACCGAGCGAGAGCCGGACTCCGGTTCCGAGGAGGTGGTGCTGGCGGACACCTCCGCACCCGAGTCCAGCATGGCGGGCTTCTGACTCAGCCTCCCAGAGACCCGGTCCGACATGGGCTTGGCCAGGCGGCGCAGAGCAGAGACCTGGGTGAGAGCAGTGCCTGAGGGCTGGGCCTCCTGGGAACACCCGCAGGGGGCATCGCCCCCCAGCCACCCCAGTGGCAGAGCGACTCCAACGCTTCTCAGGTGGCAAAGTGAGCCCGGGAGCAGCTGAGCACCTTTCAAGAGAGCTGAGCCTATCTGGGCTGGGTGAAGGTCCGGTACCCTTGGATAGCAGTTTCCCAGAATGCATCAGGAGGGGCTGGGAAGGGGCTGGGATCGAAGCACCGTACCGTCCCGCGAGCTGTATGGGTGCTGGGGCAGGAGGCAGCCTGGACGAGTCACGTGACCAACTCGGCTGCCAGGACCCAGCTCCAGGAAGGAGGGAGGGGGACACAGCCTGTTGTGCACAGTCACACATGGCATGCAGAGAATTCCTCCTTCCTGACCCCAGAAGATCAGCTGCCCCCGGAGGCAGGCGTTTCCTCCCCCGCAATCACTGTCATCTCCTGCCTGGTTACTCCTAGCCATAAAACCACCAGGCTCTGTGGGAAATCCACCCCACCCAGGGCCAGCACCTTGGGAACAACCCAGCATTGGCGGAGCACGACCCACTGGGACAGCAGAGGGGACTATTCTGTCTGGAGAGGCCCCAGGGCCCTGCCCTGCCCACGGCCCGATCCAGGAGCCAGGCCTCAGCGCCCACCCAGTCACGGCCCCGCGAGCGGCTCTCCAGACCCCCGCAGGTGCAGGGGCTGGCACTCACCTCCTGGGTTTTCCTTCGCAGCACGATTTCCTGCTGCCGCTTCTGAGACTCCAGAGCCCGGATCTGAAACTGCGCGGGAGAGAAGCCAAGCCTCAGTCGAGTCCTGAGCGGGCGTGAGCCGCTAAAGAGGAACCCAGGGTCTGGGGTAGAACCCATGGCAGCAATGGGGGAAGGGGAGGGGACCCAGGGCTCCCCCACCCCCTTGCCTGAGGCCAGCACGTGGGATGTTCTCAGTGCAGGCCATGGGCCAGATTTTGATCTCACCCAGCAGCGGTGTAAAACCTGGATTTATTCTGCTGTAACCGATGGCAGCACTGTGGCATTTGTACCTGCCCTGAGCAGCAACCAGAGATGCAGGAGGAAGCAATCACCTCCTCTGACCTGGGGAAGGCGGAACCTGCCACCCCACCAGGTGCTGATCTCAAGGGATGGACAGACATATGGACATGTGGTTGGGGGAGGGGACATGCTGCGCCTTCAGCAGGGGGAGGAGTCCCCAGACAGACAGTGGGGTGGCTGGTTTCCGCACAGGGTTCCCAGCACACAGCTCCCCAACCAGGCAGGGTTTTACGCTGTTCTATGCTGCCGGCCCCATTCCTGGCTTCACAGGACCTGCAGGCCTTGGCCGGCCAGTGGCCCAACACGGGCTCTGAAAGGAGCGGGCCTGGATGCCAAGCCGGGCACTGATTCCAGCGGCCGGGCACCCGGAAGAGCTCTAACACACTGTCGAGCAGAGGTAGGGCAGGACTGAACGTGGAATGTTCTTGATGCAGGCGACGGCTGGATTCACATCGCAGCAGCAGCAGTGTAAATCTGGAGCGACTCCGCTAATGTCAATGCAGTTACTCCAGATTTACAACGAGCGTAATAGAGAGAGGAATCTGGTCCTCTGTTGGTGCAGCGCTTGCTCCAGATTTCCCATTGCCTTGCTCAGCCATCCCTGCGGCTCAGCCCCAGCTTTGCAGGGCTCCCCTGCTGCCCCATATCCCGAATGGCCCCACTCCCTGTCTCAGCCCTGCCCCGTCACAGGGGCTCCCCTGCCCCTGCCCCACCCTGCGTCAGGGGCTCTGGGTGCAGGCTGCCTCACCCAGGTAACTGCTCACCTGTGCACAGGGGAGGGGACCTGACACATCATGCATCAGCGAGGGCTCTCCAGCACCCTCCCCATCTGGTCCCAAGGAGCCTGGCTTGGGGCATCTCCCCAGGAAAGGCCCAGACCCCTTGGAGAACCCGCACTCCCCGCTGCACCCTGGCCAGCTGGTGTGGGAGCTCAGAGCCGAGTGAGGGGCGCAGGCCCCAGCCAGAGCTGCCCTATCTGCAGAGCCCTGGCGAGGAGCTGGGTTCTCACCTCCTGCCTGCGCTGCTCCTTCTTCAGCTGGGCGATCTCCCGATTCCGCTTGGTCTCCACCAGCCGCCTCCGCTGCTGCTCCTCCCGCATCTGCTTCATCAGTGCCACCTGCGGGCCCCCCGACAGCCACACCCAGCATAAGGAGTGTGCACAAGGGGCTGTGCCCATCCACCGCCCCTCCCCAGTTTGAAGAGCTAGCACAAGCGGGCCATGCCCCTCCAGCCCCCTCCTCCTCTGCCCAGCCAGGTACCTTCGCCTTCTTCATCTCTGCCACCTCAGCCTGCAGCTTCTTGAGCTCCCGCTCATAGCGCGACTGGTTCTTGAGCAGGCGAGCGTGTTCCTTCTGGGCTGCCTGCAGCTTCTGCAGGTCCCGATTCATCTCCTTCAGCCGCTTCTCGTAGTCCGCCTTGATCTTGTTGGCCTTCTCCTCCGTGTAGCATTCCATGGTGCCTGAAGGGGGTGGCGCAGAGACGCTCAGAGTGCCAGGCTAGGCCGAGCCCATCACGCTGCATCCCACCCAGCTGCCCCCTGGACCCACCAGGCCCCCAGGGAAAGCACCCTCAGTGGGGGGCACTTTAGATTAACTCTTGGCCTCCAGGGACAAGTCTGCCTGGTCCAGCAGCTCAAGAGATGTTCAATGGCCGAGTAGCCCAGACCAGTCATTGCCTGCAAGCCAGAACCATGGGCCTATTTTAGACCAATAACCCCGGCAGCAGAGCAGTGCCAGGCATGTGCCAGGGACCGCACCGCTCCAGGGACTGGGTGCACACTGTTCTCCTCCAGGCAGCCATTGCTGTTCAGCCCAGAGGGGGATGCTGCTGAAATGAGTTTGGTGGGACTCAGCTGGGGGCAGGTGTCTCAATCACTAAAGTCTCAGTTATAGCATCAGCTGCCCCACTCGGGGAAGATGCCCAGGACTGAAAAGCCCTGGAGATGGAGCTCTCTGCATGGGCAGGCTACGCTGCTGCTCCTCCTGCATTGGAGAGCCACAGTTTCCTCGCTGGGAGGAAGTCGGGAGCAGCTGGGAGCTTGGCCACAGATGCCAGGTGGCTTTGCCTCTTTGCCTGGCCCTGTCTCCCTGACGCGTGTCAGAGCTTGGAGCTCCTCCGAGGGAAGGGACTTTCCCTGGGCCCTACACCCACTGTCTCCCCACAGCCAGCGGGCTGCACAGCTGGGAGGTCACGGGGTCACCAGGCCCAGCCCTGATCAAGAGGCGGGACAAGTGGCACACAGCTGAGGAGAAGGATCGATCCCAGGAGCTGGGAAGCCAGACACTGAGCAGCCAGCGGGAATCTCTGGGGACCGCAAGAGGGGCATGGAATGCAGGGGGCAGCGGCCCAGTTTGGGCCTCATTGGGCGCCGGGAGAACCCCAGGGTTTCTCCTGCCAGCGCTGGCTCAGAGGACCCGTGCGGTGGGATGAGCCGGGGGGGTGGAGGGGGCACTGCCCGTACTGAGGTTCTGCAGCACCCGGTCCCTCTCCAGCTGGGTGTCGCGGATCTTGTTCTGCAGCAGGATTAGCTTCTCCTCGTACTGGTGCTTGAGGGTCTGCAAGCGCCGCTGGCTGTTCTCCAGCTCGTCAATCAGCTTCTGCTTGATCTCGATCTCGCAGGTCAGGTCGGCCAGATCAGCCTGGAAATTCACCACTAGAGGTGGGGGGAGAGTCAGTCAGCCAGGCAGCCCCGGGGAGGTCAGGAGGAGAGAGCCAGGCAGCCCTGGGCCGGCCTGGAGAGGGGAGGGGCAGTGCCTGGCTCACGGGTCCCCTATGGACTCTGGCGTTGCAGAGGAAAGGAGGCAGATGAGGCAGGACTCAGAGGGGATGGCATCTCGCTCCTGCGGTCTTAGCCTTGCCTGGGTACCCGGAGGCGAATGCGGGGGGCTGAGGAGGAAGGGACAGAGCTTGGCAGCCAGGTCTGTGCCACTGAGCACCAGCTGAGCCGGACCACCTTACCACCCTGACTGGCACCTCGTGCACCTCCAGCCAAGACCTGCCCAGCTCACCCTACAGGCCCACTGCAGCCGCCTACCACCTCCCCAAAAGGGGCACAGCCCTGAGTCACTGCAGATATCCCCGGTCCCAGCCTGAGCACAGAGCTGGGCGCCGTGCCCTCCGAGTTACCCTTCTCCTCCACATCGGAGTCCGAGTCCACCAGGCTCTCCTCGCTGCCCGAATCCTCGTCCTCATCCTCACAGCCACTCTCCTCCCGCTCCTCCTCCTCCTGGGAAACAAGCGCAGGGTTAGGGCAGAGATCAGGAGCCTTCGGCCCCTCTCCTATCGTCGCAGGGGCTCAGGCCTCTCCCCATCCGCCACCCCCAGATGTGGGGGAATTAAAGCGATTGCCTCGGAAACCAGTGCCAGGCAGAGGCAGGAGAGAGGACGTTTGACCCGGGGCCAGGGGCAGGGCTGATCCCTGTGTGCAAAGGGAGTGGGCCATGTCTGGGGAGCTCCCCCCACCCTCCCCGCTGAGATGGCAGCTGAAAATGAAGGGCCTGATGAGAACCTCCGGGACGGCTGGGGCAGAGGGGACACGGTTCACGGGACAAAGCCCAGCTGCATGGAAAGGCCTGTGGCTAGTTGCCCTGCCCCACCTGTTGCCAGGGTGTCAGATGGCACAGGGCACTGCCAGGGGGCAGAGGGGACTGTCTTACCCGCCATCCTCAGCCATGCCCTGCCCCCATTCTCCACACCTAGGCGGGGCCAAACAGCAGCAGACTGGCTGCCCTATGGGGGGGTGGTCATGGACCCTGCCCCTGCCCCCCGGATCCCCTGCGACTCCCACAGACAGGCTGGGATTTGCCCCACCTCCCAGGGTGCGGCAGGACACAGCTGCCCCAAGCGCCGGCGAGGCACAGAGAAGGCCGCTGGCATTCTGGCTAGCAACCGGGCTCCCACCCCCCACTCCACGGCGGAAGCCTCCCTCACCTCCTCGTTCTCGTCCGTCTCCTCCCCGTTCTCCTGCTGCAGCTTTGGCCTCTTCTTAAAGGCCTCCTTCTCCGGGCTGCCAGGAAGAGACGGGATGAACCCCGGTGACAGGGGAGCCCTGGCACACGGTCCCCTTAGACCATACATCCCCAACACCCTCCATCTCAGAGCCCTTCAGGAACCCAGCTTCACTGCCCTCCAGAGAGACGGGCCAGGCAGTGTTACCAGATGGGGAGACTGAGGCACAAGGAGGGGAAGGGACTCACCCAAGGTCATGTGGCACGTCAGAGGCAGAGCTGAGAAAAGAACCCAGGAGTCCTGATTCTCTGCTGTATGGCTTTGGCTTCCCAGGGATGGGGCAGGACAATGTCTGGACCAGCAGGGCTGATGGGGGCTGGAGGGTGCCAGGGCTGGAAGCCAAGGGAGAAGTGGGCATCCCAATAGCCATAATAATGAAGAGCCAGGGGTGGGAGCACCCAGAACAGCCCCCCCCCCCTCTGTCCCCAGCAAGGAGTTGGCCATCACCTCTTCCTCCGCTGCCTGGTCTCCTTCTTCAGCCGCTCCAGGTCCTGCTTGGCCCGCCGGAGGACTTCGGTGGCCTCTGCCTCCATGGAGACCACGGGGCTGCTGAGCGCCCCCAGGCCTGGGCCTGGAGACGAGCCCAGGGAGTACGGGGGCCTGGAGGAGACCCGCGACAGACTCCGGCGGAGCGACTCGTTCGTGGCTTCGCTCTCCAAGAGCTTTGTCCTGGGGATCGGAGGGGCTTTTGGTTACGGAGATCTGCTGCCCTGGGCAGATGTCCAGACACCCCAGGGGAAAAGACACCCCCTCCCCCCAACCTCTAAGGAGGGGTGACCGGGAGAGTGTGTGTCTGGAACCTAAACTGCCCTCGCTCAGCTTGGTCAAAGGGGCTCAGGGCTCTGCTCCCGGGGAGGGGGGCTGCAGAAGGACATCGCAGGGAAGGAAAGCTGGCATGGCCACCACTAACCATCTGCATGCCTCTTGTGGGAGCAAAGAGTCACAGCAGATGCCACTTCACGGATTTAGTGCCTTCCCTTAGATGGCAATGCAGCCCAGGCCTCGTCACAAAGGCCCCAGGGCTTCCCACCAGGCCTGAACGCTAACGGGAGAGAAGCAACCCTATGGCCGACAGCCAGTTCTCAACAGCCACGGTGATACGCTGACATGGCAGCCTAAGGGTTAATCTTCAGCAGCGGCTGCGCTAGACAGGGTGGGGCACCTCTGTTTTCTAGCATTACGGACAGGGGTCTGGATCCTCAGCGGGAGGGGGGTAAATCGGCATTGCTCCAGGGACCCCAGTGGGACAAAGCTGATTTTACACCAGCTGAGAATCTGGCCCAGAATGAGTGAGGGGATTCCTGTCTCCGGGGTTGTCAGTTTCTCCAGCACGGAATCCACATTTATGAGCAGCACTAGCTATCAGACTGCATTTCAATGTACCCCTGGGAGGCATTTAAGTCTGGATCAGCCAAGGCTCCAGAGAAAGCTTGGGAGCACAAGGGCCGGACAGGACGCCCTACAGGATGGAGACATTTCCATCTCGAATGTGGGGCTTTTATTTATATTTCAGCAGCACCGAGAGAGACGGGATCAAGGCCCTGTTGTGCCAGGTGCTGCACACACCCGTGAGACGGGCGCTGCCCCAAAGTGCCGACAATCTAAATGGTCGCATCAGACCAAAGGCAAGAGAGAGGGGAAGTGACTTGCCCAAGGTCATTGGCAGAGCTGCGATGCCAGCCTACTATTTGAACCCAGTGCCCGCGGCACCGGGAGCGGCAGAGCCAGAGAGGGAATCTGGGCCTCCAGAGCCCCAGGTCAGCAGCCCCCCCGCTAGCCCGCACTGCCTCTTTGCAGGTCCTCTCAAGCTGCACGCGATACGTGGCCCCCCCAGACGGGCGGAAGGAGAGAACGTGGCCCACGCCCACCTGAGCTCCTCGATCTCCCGGATGTAGTTCTGGATCAGGGCGCCGATGGCCTCGTTGCCATCACCTGGAGGGACAGAATTAGGATCATGGACTAGATCAGAAACTCCTAGCAGCTGGGCTGCCACTCAGCTGCCCTTGGACCTGAGCTCCGGGGTGGCTGTAATTTTCGTGGGACCGATCCGCATGCCCCACCTCGCATACACATCCTCCGGAGGTGCCCATCCTCACCTGCCTTGGCCAGTATCAAATTGGCCTCCTGGCTCATCAGGTGGGTGACCCGGCTGTTGATGGCATCAATGGCCTCCTGCATGGCCTTCACCCTCATGCGCAAGGTGGCGTTCTCCTTCTGGAGCATGGCGTTCTCCTGGAACAAGTCACTGTAGCCCTCGGCGCCGTCCTCCCCGATCACACGTTTGCCCTGCGGGGAGAGGAGAAAGGGAGATGCAGAGAGGGCAAAGCCACAGCGTCTGTCAGCCCTGGCCGAACCCAGCCGGCCACGTGCTCAATGGCGCCGTACTGAGGAAGATGGGTAGGGTAACCCTACGTCCCGTTTCGGCTGGGACAAGTCCCTTTTTTAAGCCATGTCCCGGGCGTCCCGACTTTTTTTTTGGCAAAAGTGGGCATTTGTCTCCAAGGGCAAACGGGACAAACACCCAGTTTTGTCAAGAAAGTGGGGTGCAGAGGAACGTGGGGGGGAGGCCGGGATCCAGCAGGGGGCAGGCAGGGCTCGGGTGAGCAGCGACGCCAGCCCCAGCCTTTGGGAAATAGTCAACCTATCCCATATGTGCTTTGCTGCTCGCCCCAGCCCTGCCTACCCTCTGCACAGGGAGGGGGGCTCGCGTGAGTGGCTCAGGCCAGCCCCACATGGGGGGAGGGACTCAGGCGAGTGGCTCGAGGCAGCCCCGTGGGGGGCGGGGGAGGAGGAGGAGGGGCTCAGGCCAGCCCCACGGGGTGTTCTGGTTTCCCTGTGGGAAATATGGTCACCTTAAAGATGGGTCACAGCAAGAGGAGCAGGGAAAAGGTAGAGACTCAAAAAATGGCAGGCGTGCCCGTGGGAAGGCCGTGCTCGGGGGACGGCAGAAACAGGGAGCAGCTGACATGCTGTAAGTGCCTTTTACTCAGGTAAGGTTCTGATCTGAGCCCCATGATGGCAGGAGCTGAGCACCTCCCAGTTTAATGCATTTACCCTCATGCACCCCCAGTGGGCAGGGCAGTGCTCTGACCCCGGCTGGGCAGATGGGGATTGAGGCCCTGAGGCTAAGGGAGTTGCCCAAGGTCACACGGGGAGTCTGTGGCAGAGCAAGGAATTGAACGCAGGGCTCCCAAGTCCCAGGCCAGTGCCATGACCACTGGGCCATCCTTCCTCTCGGGCTGGGGAGATACATGACTCAGCTCAATAGCAACCTCTGGCTGCTTAAGGGCTGGTGCTCATGGGAAACCAGTCCAGACAAGCTCAGCATGAAGCAGGATGTCTGATATGCCGCACAGGACAGGGATATAAAGCAGGAGGTGCCTTCCCAGCTCCGAAAGATACCCTGAAGCCTTCTCCCTGTTCAGACATGACATACAGCCCTTTAACAGCCTACCTCGCCATAGTCCCTTGCATCCTACCCACAAACTACAGCACCATTGAAACACAGCCATCTGTGGAGCCCAGTGGGGTGGAGCCCAGTGCCACAGCATACACCGCACCCAGGAGGGCATGGTGCTGGCCAAGACCAGCAGAGGAGTAGCTGTACACACAGCATGGGGCCAGATCTGTGCAGGGGAGGCAGGAATACTTTCCCCATGCCATTCGAGGCTGAGTTGCTACAGCTGGGATTTGAACCTGTGACAGCGAGGAGTCCAGGTCATACCCAGGCTTTGTACATGCAAGTAGGTCTCCCTCTAGCAGCCAGCCCCAGCAACCACAACAGCCTGCCACAAACTCAGTTAGTGGAGTTACTCCATTAGCCCAAGCGGCAGGGGCCGGCGTGGAAGGTCCTGGGTTCGATCCTCGCTGGTGACCCGAGTGGGCCGTACACACACGAGGCTTCGCCTGCTCAGCCGCCCCTTACCGCCTTGTACTCCATGAGCTCCATCTGGAGGCGGGCGATCTCGGCCCGCAGGGCGCTGATCTGCTGGCTGGTTTTGTCCTGGTTCACCACCACCTTGTTCTTGATGTTGCGAGCCCGGTTGGCGTACTTGAGCGTGTTTAAGGTCTCCATGAAGTCCCGGTCAGAGGGGCTGATGCAGGCGATCATGATGGTTTGGCTAGGGAGGACGGAGAGCCAACGGGGTCAGCTGGAGCTGCCATCAAACAATGCAGCACCTGGGCCACGTCAGATCAGCCAATTCCAACGCTGGCACATGGGTGCCTATTGGCAGCTCCAGCCACAACCCCCTTTGGCCTTTATTTACTTTATAAACGGGGTGTGGGCCCCTTCCACCCTGGGCCGGCACAGGCTGGGAGTGTGGCTCAGGCAGCAGCCTGCTTTGCGCTGGCAAAGAGAACCCTGGGTGGCCTCCCCTGCTCATTACAAAGTGGTGTTCAGGGAGTCGCCACCCCGGGCAGCCCACGGCAGGGCATTCGGGGCATCACTGAGACAGGAAGGGGGAGGGATTAGAGCAATCCCGTGCTGGGAAACTCAGCTGCCAAGTCCCAGATCACGAAGGGCTCAGACGCATTTTGCAAGAGCTAATTCCACGAAAGCTGCCTAATTGCGTCTGGGGCCCGGGACCAAGAGAGCCGAGATAATTACCTTCGAAAAGTCACTATGGAGACTCCACCGGACCCTCAGCAACACGCCACCCCAGGAAACCCACACGGCACTTCAGGTCCATCCCTGAGCCCGACCGGCCCTCCTGTTACTCAGAAATCCCCCACCCGCCTCAGGCAACACTCCCAGGGTGCAGACCCAGCGAGGGCACAGCTCTTCCATTCTGGGTCACACACACCCAGCTGAAGCGGACACCCGCTGGGTGACCCCACGCCCTGGCTCAGGGTGCCTGTTACCTGTTCCCCCCAAGCGAGTCCTGGAGGAGCCGGGTCAGTTTGGAGTCTCGGTAGGGTACGTGCACCGCTTTCTTGCTCTGGTCTCCAAGGGCGCTTATGACGTTTCCCAACGGCAGCTGCCAACAAAAAACGGAAGGGACTGAGTTTTCCCCCCGTGCTGGGGAGGGCCCCTCCCTGTAGAAAACAAAGTTCAGGGTGATCAGAGCCACCTCTTTCCAGGGAGCGGGGGACTCTGGACCAATGCACTAGCAGCCAGTCAGTGCAGCTATACCAGCCAGCCAGTGTGCAGCCCCTCTCCTGCCTCCACGTTATTCCTGAGCCCCCAGATCCAGGAATCTACCCCTACTGGGGACAGTGCTGGGTAGCGCAGCTAGTTGCCCCATCCCTCACCACCGAGTCCACCGCGCGACCCCTAGTGATGACCCGTGGTGGCTCAGTCTGGGAGCTAGTGAGCCAGGCAGGGTCTGTCTGTGTCCAGCAGCCCCTTTATATCCACTGCAGCCTGTCCCAGTCTCCTCCACCCGCTAAGAGCCTACCAGGCCGCAGTTGATGGAGATGCCCTCCTTGGCTCTCTCGCCCGTAGCTCCCGTCCGCTTCAGCCTCTCCGAGCCAGCCAGGTCGACGAAGTGGAACTTGGCGGTGAGGGTCTCGTACTCGCTGGTGGCCTGGGATCCCTCTGGAAGGCCGGTCACCTGGCAAGCAGACAGGCTGCAGCGTCAGCGCCTCCCGCAGGGGAACGGGGCTTTATCCCTCTGCTATGAGAGATCCCAACCCGCCCCCTCGCAGAGCAGCCCGCTGCGGCTCCGCTGTCAACCAGCACGTGGCAGGGAGACGTAGGAACTAGCCTGACAGCGGCTCACGCCTGCCGTGCTGTGGGGCGAAGGGCGCTCCCCTGTCCCTCTCGCGCAGTCTCACCAGGTCGGGCTGGGCACAGACTCGCATTTGGCACAGGTGGATGGTGAAGATGGCGTGGGAGCGGGAGCTCTGGACATTCATCTGGGTGCTGGCGGTTGTGCGGGACAGAGCTCCCTGCTTCAGGCACTGGATCAGCTGCAACAACAAGGAAAGGGTTCAAAGAAATGTCCACCCCAGCCTGCTGGGAGGTGGGGAGATGCCAGAGTGGGGAGGGCACCCTAGGTCAATGTGCCATAGTCACCCTGGGATGGGGGCAGCCGAGCCCCTGCATGGCATGCAGACTCTCCTGCCGAGCCATCCAGGCCCGGGTGCCAGGGCCCCGCGCTGGGAGATCCCTGCCCAGTGGCCACAGGGAACAAGGGAGCAGGCACTGTAGGGAGACCCCGGAACAGCCCCGCTCACGAGTCACCAGGAAAGCCAAACCCCAGGCAAGAGGCCAGGGCGGAGGCTAACTCAGGGTCTGTGTGCTCGGAGACGGGATTGGGAACCCGCCCATGCACAGCCATGGCGAGTAACGTGACACTCTACAGACCGAGGCCCTGGTGTGCTAGGTGCTGTACAAATGCTGAGAGACCACCCCAGCCCCAGCCCCACGCAACTGACAGAGAAGGGACTTGCAAAGGTTACGCCGCAGCAAGTGGCCCGGTGGGTAACAACCCAGCTCTCCCAGGGCCCAGCCCAGAGTCCTAAGCACTGATCTACGCTGCCCCCTGTGCTCTCTGCTGCACACGAAGTGTCCAGGGGCAGCAGAGGAGGCATTTGACCTCCAGGTCCTGAGGGTCGTTTCTGCTATCCCCAGTGGCTGGGAGACGTTCCCGCTCACAGACAACGCACAGGGCAAGGGCTTCTCCAGGACCAACCCCCTCCATGCGCTTGTGCCAGGAGCTACCCACTTGAGGCAGCAGTAGAGACGCGTCCCGGCTTCACGTGCTCACAGTCCTGTCTTTGGGCCTGACTCATCTCCCCTGGGACCAGAGCCTCCTGCAGCGATGCCTGGTTAACAAACGGCTCGTACTGCGTGCTAGGTGAGCGATTCCCTCGCCCCGGCGCTACAGGATGGGGGCTGCATTCCCACCCCCCCTTCGCCCCAGGACGCTGCTCCCATGGGAGACAGGTACCACGTGCCAACGACACAAGGGGGCATGGAAGGGCTGGGCATGGAGCCCAGACGCCTGCCCTCGGGTAACAGGGGACGAGCACGTGGGCACTGAGGATGCCAGTGGGATGGCTCTCGCTAGGCCCTGCACCACATGGCACAGAGGGCAGGAGCGGGGGCCTGGAGAGAAGGAAGGATCCAAGCACACAGATTGAAGGGGTAGGGAGTGAATCATAGAATATCAGGGTTGGAAGGGACCTCAGGAGGTCATCTAGTCCAACCCCCTGCTCAAAGCAGGACCAATCCCCAGAAAGATTTTTACCCCAGTTCCCTAAATGGCTCCCTCAAGGATTGAGCTCACAACCCTGGGTTTAGCAGGCCAATGCTCAAACCACTGAGCTATCCCTCCCCTCTGGGGACTGGCAAGGAGAGAGTTAACTCTGTCCAAGCTGGGCTCCCTTCTTGCTGCAAGGGGGGCTGCTGAGTGTGGGCAACAGGAGAGGGCTGGGATCAGCAGGGGGACAATTCTCCTTTGAGGGGGGGCTAGTAGAGCAGTTTTTTTGGGGGGGGGAGGGAAAATCCATTCACAGTCCATCCCCCTCCGCCCCTCCAGACCAGCTTTGGGAGCAGGGGCACAGTTGTACCGCGAAGCCACCACAGGAAAATCCAAAGCGTTTGGCATCCTGGTGCAGTGCCCTGATGCCACCCAGGGGCGCATCAGCCGGGCACATGTCAATGCCACACCCTGAGTGTGTCTGTCCCAGGGCGGCGGCAGCCAGAGCCTCGGACAGCTGGCTAGGAGAGCTTCTGCCCTGGGGCTGGGGCACGCTAGCTCCTGACTCCCCTTGTCGTCACTGGGGGCTCTGCCCCTCACAGCACCCGGCCCCTCCATTCTGCCCCTGCCCGCTCTCCGGCGATCCAGAGCAGCCGACCCCCCCGCAGCAGCCAGGTCCCGGGCGTCGCCCACCTCATCCTGGGAGCTGATGAGGCGGGAGGTGACGCCCGTGGTGTAGATGCTGCCGCTGGCATCCTCATGGATTTTGATGTTGGACTTGCGGTGGCGGGAGTCAGGGTCCCGGGCACTGTCGAACAGGTCCAGGATCTCCTCGTTGTAGAGCTGTGGGGGAGGGAGACAGGGCAGCGGGTTACTGGGCGGCACGAGGCTTGCTGCAGAGCCTGGCATGGGGCTTCACAACTTACCTCCCGCCACTGCGGGGTGCACAGGGGCCGTGCTCAGACCCCTGGGGCCTCCTGGCTCCCTCCAGGTAACCCGACCTCCCCCATATGCCTCCTGGGTCTTCCCCCCCACCTCTCCTCCAGGTACTCCCAACCTCCCCCCCAATGCCTCTTGGGTCCCCCCCTCCTCAAGGCCTCCCCTACCCAGCACACGCAGAGCAGCACAGTGCCAGCGTGCTGTCCCGATGATCCCTAGCTAAGGGCACACACTGGAGCAGTGAGTTCCCCAAGGCCATGCGCCAAACCAGTGGCAGAACCAGGAATAGAAAGAACCCAGGCATCCTAGCTCCAGGCCATGCCCACTAGGCCTTGCTCTCTCCTTAAAAGCTCTCAGAGAGCAGACAGGAGGCCGAGGAGCCAGCTCACCGCACCTGGCATTCCCCCCATCGCCATGGCCGTCAGTCACCCAGCACTGTCCGTACGTCTGGGGACCCTGCTGTCCCCCTAGTTATCTGGGACTAGAGTCCGAGCAGGGTAATTATCCAGAGCCCAGCAAGTCAGGCCTGGCCCGCCGGGGTGGGGGTGTCATCACTGACAGATTGACCTGTCCCGGTGGAGAAAGGGGCTAATTAGGGCTCCAAGCCGGGAGGTCCCCAAAGGCAGGGAAGCCAGAGCCAATTCTGCACCTTGCCCTGGATTAGCTTTGCAAGCAAGCCGTGTATCACCAGCCCAGCTACTGCTCCCCTGCTGGGAGCAGGAGCAACATGGAAGGGGCGAGCACTGAGCAGAAGGCGGCGGCGGAGGAGAAATGGATTTAGTGCCTGTGGCTAATCGGGGGAAGGGGCAAGAACAGCAGGGCAGGTGCATTGAGCCCATCCCAGTCACTACAGGGCAGGAGAACGGGTGGGCTCAGAGGAAGCCCCCTGAAGGCCCAGGTCCAGAGGGGCTATGTAGTGGCTCCTCCTTGGCAGAGCAGCGTAGAACAGACAGGCTTCACCCCATCTACGATATTAACAGGCCCCTCTTTACCCTAATATGCAAGCACCTAACAATCTACCGTATTTATCCTCACGCCTCATTGTACAGATGGGGAACGGAGGCCAGAGAGACCAAGGGACGTGCCCAGAGAGTTACCTTGGGCATGCATGGCAGAGCAGGGAGGAAAACCCCAGGTCTCCAAAATCCTGCCGTAGGGCTGATCCAGGCTGTGACCCTACACGAGGGATAGGTAAAGTGACCCGGCCGTCCCCCTTCCCCAGCCACCACCTGCAGATGGGATCCTGCCCTGGAGTGGTGGGCGTGCCTGGCCTCCCATTCCTTCGCCCGGCTGGCTGACAGTTCTATGGGTGGCACAGGCTGGGACCTGCCCATTTGCGTAAGTGACGAGAATCCAGCGAATCATTAACAGGGTGGGTGGTGCGCTGAAGTCCCAGAAGGAAGCTGGGCTGGGGCCTCACTGCTTGTGGTGCTAGACAGGCTGCAGATCTCAATCTGGGACTCTCGCCCACCCGGCCTTCGCCAGAGATGCTGGGAGGCCATGTTCCGATCACAGGGTCTGGGCCCTGGCCCAGGACACAGAGTGGAGCAGTGAGTTCACCAAGGCCACATGCCAAGTCAGGGGCAGAACCAGGGGTAGAAGCCAGGAGTCCTGGCACCTGGCTGGCATTAGGCCCGTACGCAGTTCATTGCAAGGATCCCAGCTCAGGGGCTAGCGGGAAAGCACCGCAGAGCGGCTCTGAAGATAAGGCTAATCCGTTCCACTGTCCCTGGAAGTTAGCTCCAGAGGAGTAAAGCCTCCCCTCTAATGAACCTGCCCGGAGAGGTCACAGGACACGGGTAAGAGCACAGCAGATACAACAGCACAGGTAATTACCTTGCATGCTGGCAGCCTCGGGAGCTTTAACGGACCCCCACTATCACCCCAACGAGAGCACCTTTTATTCCAGCTGTGCATACCACGGCGCCGAGATTCAGCCACCTCTGGGGTGGAGGGCAGCTATCAGCACACCCCACTGCGGGAGAGGGGACATTGGGGCAAACCAGTCCCCACAGGACTGCGCTACCCTGCTGGGTTTGCAGGGAGCGTGGGTGTTCAGCGTGGAGACGACAGGCGCTATAGGCCAGCTGAGCCGGTCCCTGCATGCGTAGTGATGTTCTGGCAAAGCAGCCAAGCAGGCAGCTAAAGAAGGCCTTATCTACCCTGGCCATCTCGTGCAGCTGCAGCCAGCCAGCCAGCCGAGGAGCCGGTAGTGTGGCCTAGTGGCTAGAGCACTGGCCTAGGACTACAGAGACCTGGGTTCTGGTCTGTTCCCAGCTCTGCCACTGGCCTGCTGGGTGAGTGACTCCCCCTCTCAGTGCCTCAGTTTGCCCATCTGTAAAATGGGATCATGATACTGATCTTCCTTTGTAAAGCACCTTGAGCTCTCCTGAGGCAAAGCGCTAGATACCAGCTGGGTCTCGATGATGCGACGGTAAAGCCTGAGCTCTGCCTACACTAGGGCCTTCGCGGTCACTGTGATTCTGTGGATCGCCTGGAGCGAGCAAGGCTGGGCACAGCCTGCCGGGGGAATACGAACGGGTGACTCTGAAATAGACCAGAGGGGTTTGTGTGGAGGAAACTCCTGCCTCATGCTGGGACTGGAGGCTCCAGAAGCCCAGACATCTAAGTTTCTGAAACTATTTAACAGGCAAAAATATCCTGACCAGAAAACAGACAGGACACAATAAACTCAGCAGGCAGCCCCCAGCTCCAGCACTGCCAGTGTCATTAACCCTTGCAGCGCTGGAGTCTCTGCTGTCGCCCCAGCAGCCTCTGGGCTTTGTCAAAGCTTCTCTATAGCCGAGAAGCTAGCATCTGCCAGCCCGGCCTTCAGACTGGACGGCTTCTGGTGCTGAACCTACAGAGCTGCAGCAAGGCCAAGGAGAAGGGTTTTCAGATGTAGCTCCTCTTAGCCTAGGTGGGATGGTTCAGTCCACGTAAAGGGTCCACCAGCCACCCCGTGGCAGCCACGGCGTTGGCCACGTTTGCACAAACTCTCCACATGCCAGTGCAGTGGGGCCAGATCCTCAGACATAGCTTCATTGAAGTCACTGGAGTTACCCAAGCCCATAAACTCTAACAGGGCGTTCCCAAAGTGGGTGTCGCTGGGAGGAAAGGGATCGAGCAAAGGGAAATGTAGGCTGAATAGCAGGAGGTTTCGACAACAGCGAGATCTCCTTTGGCGACTTACGCGGTGGGAGTCCCAGCACCCCGTGGCATTCACAAGCAGGACTGGCTGGCTCTGGGGAAGATGCTATAGGAGGGGGAGACGGGATCTCACAGGGTTCACTGCAGCACTTGTGTCGGATCCTATAGCTCATGCCCAGGGCTGGGCAGTCACACAACGCTGCTGGCGGAGGGGCACTCCCCGCCGTACTGAATGAGAAGCAGGGTTAACCACCACTCAGAATAGCCTCGCCCTGACAAAGGGATTTCAAAGGAGGTGCCAATGAGCAGGAAGTCTTCCCGCGTCCTGCTTCCGTGCCAGCTCACAGGCACTCAGGGAAGAGCCAAAGCCCTGCCAAGGCTAGAGATCCTTGGGAACACGGTCGCACTTCCGGCTGCTTCAGATCTGGGGCAGAAGAGATGAGGAGGGTGTCATGGAAGCCGGGAAGGTTTCCTATTGGGGTAACTTACCCAGCCAGGTACAGGGGTCTGAAGTCATACGGGTCTCAACTCTTTGCCCAGATGGAGAAAATGGAGCTCAGAGACTTTCCAGGGGGAACTCTGTGCTCTAGTGGTTTGGGCCTGATCATCTGGAGATGTGCAATCCACTTCTGGTTCGGACCCAGGCTTGCCTGATCTTTGGCCAGTCACTATCTGTACCTCCATTGTAAAATGGACCAGTGGTATTTATCTAATTCATCAAGGTGTTGTGAAGCCCAAGAAAATACTCCTCTGAAGGGATAGATATACAAGGATCATTGAGGGCACTGTGTCAGCAGTGGGATTAGACTCAGGACCTCCCTGCTCCCAATCTTTCAGTCCTTTCTAGGCTATATAGCCTTACAGCAGATGCTTTCTCCTCTACACTTTTCCAACAGGGGAGGCATTTCTATGTTGAAGTGGGACTAGTTTTCAGATCACTTGAGATTTTACACATTCTAAAAAAAAGCTCAAGTTTCAGGATTCCATGAAATTACGCAAAAGTGATTTGGCAAAATAGTGTCACAGTGGTTTTCCGTGATTTCACAAAATCCCTCTCACCCAGCTCTAGTCACTAAACACAAGGATGGCATAGTCTGGATCGATTATACCACAGCACACATTTCTCTATCAACATGATCCGAAAGTAAAATGCAAAGCCAATCCTTTGAAAAGCTCCTGGCTTTTCCACATGCGTTTGGGGCATTACCAAAATAGAAACTTTGTCAGAACAGTGGGGCTAGCTATATACAGCCTTCCTGCATTCGCCCAGATAAGTCATTCTAAACCCATTCCTGTCCTGAACTGCTGATGGATGCTGCATTTGGTTTTTTCATATTCCACCCCAGAACTAGCTGCGTGTGGGTAAGAGCTGAAGCAATCACAAAGTACACAGTCTGCAAGGCATGATGGGATCGTTCTAGATGAAAGGTGCAATAAGAAAGGTTTGGATAATGATAGGAACATGCTAAAATCAGGCTCTGGAGACTCAGGTCTACACTAA
Source organism: Emys orbicularis (assembly GCF_028017835.1). Classification (NCBI taxonomy): domain Eukaryota; kingdom Metazoa; phylum Chordata; order Testudines; family Emydidae; genus Emys; species Emys orbicularis. Next base: position 97,545 of record NW_027045132.1, on the reverse strand, counting down.
CCCCCCCACTTCGGACTAAGGTACGCAAATTCAGCTACGTTAATAACGTAGCTGAATTCGAAGTACCTTAGTCCGAAGTTACCGCGGTCCAGACGCGGCAGGAAGGCTCCCCCGTCGATGCTGCGTACTCCGCTCGCCGAGCTGGAGTACCAGCGTCGAAGGCGAGCACTTCCGGGATCGATCCGGGGCACTTCCGGGATCGATCCAGGATCGATTTATCGCGTCTTAACCAGACGCGATAAATCGAACTCAGAAAGCCGATTGCTTACATCCGGACCCGGACCCGGATGTAAGTGAAGACGTACCCGTTAGGGCAAAGAGGTGGGAAGGGCCAGTACGTTACTTTCAAGGTGATGAGAAAGCCTGAAGCAATAGATGGGGTGGAAGGCGCTTGAGAATTCCTGCTCAGCTGGGGAAGGCTGGGAAAACCTGCATCCTTTGTACAGAAACTGGACTTTGGCCCAAATCTGGATGCAGACAAGTGGATGCAGAGTACACGGACTGCAGTGGAGCCAGCCCTCCAGCTCCCAGACACAGAGGGGGCACAGATAACCAGCACCACTGCCTCCCAGAGAAGCCAGAACATAAACAGTCAGCACCATTTTATGTAGGGCCCACAGCACGTGCCCCCCTGAAGCAGTGCATGAGCAGCTGTGGTTTGCGGTCGCTGGGACAGACACCCCCACCCATACCCTGTTCCGGGGTGTGGGAATGGCAGCTCCTCATGTTCCGGGGCCCCAGCTTGCTCCCCCCTCGCTCACACCCACCTCCAGGAACTGGGCGCTGACTTTGAACTCTGGCACGGCTGTGCCACGCTCCTGCGCTGCCCGCTTGCGCTGCTCGATGCCACTGAAGAGATGGGAGATGGCCCGCGGGATGATCCCGTGCTCCTCCTCCGAGATGTTTGTGTCAAAGCCGGTGCCCATGGTGTACGTCTTCCCAGCGCCGGTCTGAAAGGGCACAGGACGGGCACTTAGACAGCCCCAGGGCGCATCAACCTAAGAGCAGCCCCCTGCAGCTCCAGCCCTGGGCTGCCAAACCCAACCTGCACCCGCCCCTCCCTGACTATTCCCCAACAGCTCTGTTGATGCCCCAAAATCCCAACCCACAGCCCCCCCAATATTCCAGCCCTGGGCCTCTGCCCCTGCACCCCACCAACGAGCCTCAACTCCGACCTGCAGGCCCAGCCAAGCACCTTCCCGCATGGCTTTGCTGGCGCAGCCAGGTAGCCCGCAACTGCTAACAGCCGAGCCTGGCTTCAGTGCAACAGCCCAGGTTTACCGCCGAGACACAGGACGGGGACAGCCGGTACCTGGCCATACGCCAGCACAGTGGCATTGTAGCCTTCGAAGCAGCCCTCGATGAGTTTGCTGACGCAGGTGGTGTAGATCCGCTCCTGCCACGTGTCCAGGTCGAACACAAAGTCATAGGTGAACGCCTTGTCCTTTCCCAGCAGCACCTGGGGCTCCCCAGGCGTCACTGAAGTGCAGATGTGGCATCCCTCAATCTTCTCCTTTGACAGCTGGGGACGGATCCTGCCAGCGGGAGAAGACAGACAACTGAGGACACAACAATCTTACTTCTCCCAGAGCACCCTGCATCCCTGCAGCAAGGGGGACCACCTTGCCCACCAGTGAAATGCAGCCACCTCTGGGCTGCAACCTGGCAGCAGCTGCTTAACCACACAAAGTAACAGTCTGGAACAGGAATACCACACCCAGGTGAACCTGCGGGATGCAGGCTTTAGAAAGGCAGCTGGAATTTGGTCAGGGTGGCCCCCCGACTCTTGAGACTAATGCAGTAAGATACTTAGAGACCACACAAAGGGTAGGGACCGAGGTGTTACTGTCACCTCAATGTTGCTGGTTCAAATCCCCCCAGTCAGTAGCTACTGACAGCAATTCCCATGTGATGGTTGCTTGGCCCGTAGCAAGTGATATTGGTGGGCCCCAATATACACACACTGGTATATGAGGGACAGTAAATTGTGGGGGAAGGTTTATGGAAAATATCCTTCTGCTATTACAAAAACAGTTCCTTATGATTATTGGTCTTGCAGTAGCTCATAGGAGCCCAAGTTATGGATCATGACCCCCTGGGGCCAGGCGCTGTACAAACACAGAACAAGAAGAGGGTCCCTGCCCCAAAGAGCTGCTGATCAATTGTGAGACAAGAGACCCCAGGCGGCTGCTGACAGACGACGAGCACAAGGAAACACGGCCCTGCCCAAGGCTAACAGAAGTCTTAGAAGCACCTTTCCTATTTATTAATGGCTCCCTGGCCTAGTCAGACGCCTATCTCCCTCCTCCTCACATTCTGCTAGAAAGAGCAAGACCCATGTTTTCAGCACTGGCCTCTGATTCTGGAGGCTTCTCTTTCTGGGGAGCCCATTTTGAGACAATTGGGGCCCAATTCCCAGAGGTACTGACTGTCCCGCAGCTCCCACTGACGTCAGCTGGATTTCCTTGTGCTCAAACCCTCTGGGAAAAAAAAAATATCAAGGCCCACTGTGTCTCAGGCTGGGCCCCCCAGAAGCAGAGGCATCCCAAATCCGTGGCTGCTATTGAAAGTTTGTGTTGACCAGCTCCCATTTTCATTTGCACAATAAGTGGGTCAGGTCAGAAGATGCTGGATGCTCCCTAAAGACTGTTCCCAGGGGCAACTTGGGCCCTCGGGTGGATTATTTCTCCTTCCAGACCTCTCTCCCACTCCTTTACTGCTTGCAACCCCTCACCCCATTAGATACGTAGGGGTCCCAGCTGCTAATTTATGGCAGTGGGTGCATCAGAGTGTCCTAACTGGAATACGGGTTTGGATGACCTGGGCACGTACAAACTACTAGGACAGGTAACACCTGGTTTAGATATGCAGATCCTCAACCTGCAAGGCATAGGTACGTAGCCCCCCACATCTGCGCACAGCCCCAAACTGCACACCCAATTCAGGGATCTAGAAGAATGCATGCTCACTCATTTAAAATGTTATTTATAAATTCCTAGAGGGACCATTCTGATCACACAGTCTCATCTCCGGCATAACACAGGCTTTCCCCAGTAACTTCGGAATCAATCCCATGATATGTGGGTGAGCTAAAGCAGATGTATTAGAGATGCACATTCTTGATTTCAAAGCTTCAAGGGATGGAGTATCCACCACAGCCCTGGGTAAGTGGTTCTGGTGTCTACTTACCCTCACTGTTCAAATAAAACACAAACCTGTGCTTTATGTCCAGCCTGAATTCATCTGATGTCAGCTCCCAGCTGGTAGAACTCATCGTTCCTTTGTCAGATAGACTACTGCAGTGCACATGTTCAATCCACATCATTAAAAGCTCCCTTGACGCAGTTTCCCATCGTACAAATTTGAGGCTTAAACATTTTTGCCCAAAATCAGTCATTAAAAATAAACCCTGGGGTAATCCGAATATTGCTAATCAAAACAGACAAGGGAAAGAGACAATACAAACCCCACATGAGCGAGACCGGGGAAGCCAGAGATGAAAATCAACCCAATCTGAGCCAGGAAGGGAAGAGCTCGGCTAAGGGTCTTTTCAGTACTCGCTCTCAAGTTCTTCATTACCTTCTAAATCACAGCGCTGAAGGCCAGAAGAGACCATGAGCCAGTCTGACCTCTGTAGCTCACAGGCCATCAGCGCCACCCCAGCATCCGCACAACCCAAATCAGATCAAGTAATCGTAATTTCACACACACACCTAAAATTCTGCTGTTACACGGGAATCAACAAAGAGAAATGTACTGCTAACAAAATGACCTGCAGCTTTGCTTGGTAAAACAGCTGCTTTTGCTGAGATTTTAAAGTCTCCTATTTTCAGGGGATCGGCCTGGCAGCTCTGAAGCTGGCTTGCCTGGGAAGAATCAGGGAGAAAAAACATGACACCAAATACCCTGATAAAAACTCTTTTTGGAGACTTATTGACAAAACTTCCCTCATTGGCGGTTTTATAAATACTTATATTAATTCCTTTAAAGCCATGGAAGCCAATAGAATGGACCACATGATTAATACCACCACCCTCTCACTAAGTGGGGCTTATCAAATAGTGTCCGATATTATCCTCAGCTACTGTTTAATGTACTTTAGCCATGGGTGAAGCAAATCCTGCATGGCCACTCTGTGCCTCAGTTTCCCCATCTGTAAAGCAGGGATAATGATATCAAATACCTTTGTAAAGCTCTTTGAAATCTCTGGATGAAAGATACTGTGTAAGCGCTAGGTGTGATAGACTCAGACTTTAAGGCCAGAAGGGGCCATCTTGATCATCTCACCTGGCCTCCCGCACATCGCAGGCTGCAAAACCCCACCCAATCCTGTAATAGACCCCTAACTACTGGCTGAGTTACTGAAGTCCTCAAATCATGGTTTAAAGACTTCAAGTTAGAGAATCCACTGTTTACACTAGTTTAAACCTGCAAGTGCCCCATGCTCCAGAGGAAAGCAAAAACCTCCCAGGGTCTCTGCCAATCTGACCCGGGGAAAATTCCCTCTAGACCCCAAATCTGGCGACCAGGTAGACCCTGAGCATGTGGGCAAGACCCACGAGCCAGACACCTGGGAAAGAATCCTCTGTGGATAGTTTGTGTATCACTGAAGGATGGAAAAGGGTATCAGATTATGCCAGCACAAAAGTCTCACTAAGTGGGGGCTTTTCTCCAGGGTTCCCAGGCTGGCACTTTGTTTAAAGCCTACAAACAGCAGAAGGCTCAACTGGGCCCTTTGGGCCAGAATTTCCAGACAGAGCTCAGCGACCACAGCAAGGTTCAGATTTTCAGAAGGGCTCAGCACTGGGGCCGCTCAGGTTTCTTCTCCCCAAAGACGTTTCCTTCCCTGTCCCCTTGGACCAAAAAAAAAAAAAAGGCTTTTTGACAAAAACGATGCGGGTGGAGGGGCTGTGTGTGTGTGTGTGTGTGTGTGTGTGTGTGTGTGTGTGTGTGTGTGTGAGAGAAACATTTTTGGTCAACATTTTCATTGTTTCTTGGGGGGGGAGGGGAGTAAAAGGTTTTAAAATATTTCTTGCAAAAAGAATGGGGAGCTTTCAACCAGCACCCGACATGCACAACTTGCGTGAAAGCCGGGTTGTAAGGGTCACAATGGGAGCAGCAGGAATAGCTAGCCCCAGCTGTGGCTGCCGAGCTCTTCTGAATATTCTGGCCGACTGCAACTTTGCATGGCCAGCTGCACCCTCCCTGAGATCTCTCCCGAGTCACAAGAAGCTACTGTTAAATGCTTTGGCTTTCACCCTAATGCCCAGTAGCACCCTGCTCTTCCCCTCCCCTGCCCTGCTTCCCTATGCCACCCCGTACAGCTGGGAGAGCTGGCACCAGGCCTGCTGTTCGCTGCTCTGCTTCTGTGCTAAGGGAGGCAGACAGGACCCACAGTGTTGCAGGGCTCAAGCTTAGACCAATAAGCTAGGCAAGGTATTCCTGGCTGAGTCCTCAGACCTGATCCCACCAGATACCCCGCCCAACCACTCAGAATCCTGCCTCAGGCCAATGCCTGGTGTCAGCTAACACTGAAGTTCTGGGAGTGCCTAGAGGTACAAGTCAGGATAGAGGCCCTATAGTGACTGCAGAGTTGCCACCTTTCTAATGGCTGGTAATCGGACCCCTAAGGCCCCGCCCCCTGCTCTGCCTCTTCCCCGAGGCCCCGCCCCCTTCCCCGCCTCTTCCCTAGATTAAAAAACAAAAAACCACCAGGGCTTGTCAAATGGCACCCAGACACAGAAGCCAAAAACCGGATGGGTGACAACCTTACAGTGGCAGGTGCTGTATAACTTCACCAGGCAAATGCACTTAGCACATCACCCCATACCAGAGATTTTTTAAACCAAGGGGACCTGAAGGGTGGTGTAAAATGAAGAGGCAGGGGATGTGTTCAGTGTGACAGGGAAGGATGGGGCAAGGGCATGAGAGCTAGGAGCACTGGGATAAAACTGAGCAAAGGAAATCAAGACTGAACATCAGGAAATGCAGAACAAAAGTCATGAAGAATATAAGAAGAGAATAATCCTTTATTACCCAGCACAGAGTTAGCAATGAGTTCCACAGGCTATCACATAGCCCAGATGCCAAGAGCTTAGTTGGACTCAAAAGAGGGCTGGATATTTACAAAGATAGTGATAATTTGAGAAGGTTCTTTTAAAAAAAAAAAAATTATAAAACCTCATGCTTCAGGGCATGAGCCAACTTCTAAGTGATGAGGGTCAGGAAGAAACTTTCTGTGGGCAGGTTATTCCTTAATTTTCAACTTGGTGGGTTTCTTCTACCTTCCTCTGAAGCAGCTGGAGCTGCCCCCTATTGGAAATGGGAAACTGGACTATGCCAGTTCCTAAACCTGTGCTGGCCGGGGAGCAGGCAGATGGACGGGACGGGACCTACTGACATTAGAGATGGAAGAAACCTCCAGTAGGATTAGCAGAGCACACGGATTTGTTCACCTTGCACAGCCCCTGTAATGCTCGCTCCATGCCTTGTCTCAGCTGCATTCTTGAGAGCTCCCAATAACAAATTAGAGACGGAAATAGCCACACGATTACCCTGTATAACTAACGAACTTGCCTGATCATGTGTCTAACGGTTACAGTATTACAGCACTAATGAGGCCAGACAGATGGTGCCATTCTAGTCACTGTCATGCCTCAGGTGGGTAGGATAAGGCCCAGCAGATCTATGTTCACAGAAGATTAAAATAAAGCCAGGGACAAGACTAGACCCTTACAAATCAACACTCAGGGTTGTAATCCCAGATCTGCCACTGACCCATCATGTGACCTTGCCTCAACCTCGCTATGCCTCAGTTTCCCCACCCGCTCAATGGGGCTAATCACACTGACCAGCCTCACACAGAGCCAGGAAATTGGATCCAGCAGTGTTTGCAAAGCACACTGAGACCCCAGGCCAGGAAAGAGTTCGTAATGAAAGCAGCGAAGTTGCACCAGAGGGGAATTTGGCCCATTGAGGTCAGAGTGGCATGAGGCCTCCGTGCGGCTCCCTCTTGGTTATTAAAGCCGTGCTGAGGAGTGGCGGGATGCTACGGACGTTGGAGAGGTCCCGTCAGAATCCATGCAGCCCAAACAGCAAAGCGGGGCGGGGACTTCGCTCCCAACCTGATCCCAAACCCACGGGAGTCAGAGCCAAGACTTCCAGTAACTGCAGGGGCTGCTCCAAAATGCATCAAGCATCGCACTTGTCCGCCCAGATGCCTAAGCCCCTTTGGCAGTTAGGGAGTTACCCACTGGTCCCAAAGCGGCACCTAAAACAGACCAGGGCTTCACAGGCAGGGAAATCATCCATCGGGCCAGAGGGGAGGCAGCCTCCTGCAGGCACTGCCCAGAAAGGATCAGACCCGAGCCCCATCTGCACTGGTGCGGAGAACAGTTTTACTGCCAGTTGCGCCTTCTACACCGGAGCACAGGACGGGGCTTGTTCCAGCCACATGAGCCGCTTCCAGTCTCCATTTCAGGGGCACAACAGCTGTCAGCCACTTTTCTAGGGTAGAAGGGGCTTGAAAGTTCCCAGAGCCCTATTAGGAGTGAGGTGTGAGCACCAGCCCTGGCTCAGCACCCGCTCCCTCCTGCTGATGGCCCCACAGGAGACATGACACCAACAGCATCCAGGGGGCACTGGCAATGCATTCTGGGAGTACAGCAACCCTTGGGGCTGGATGCAGTCAAACTGGCCGACAAGCCCATAGACAAACCTATTCACCGTGGGATCACCGGCGCCGGGGGTTCAGGGAGGGGGAGAGGGAAAGGAGATGGACACAAAGGACCGCACAGCGTTCACTGTTAGCAAACAGCCCTGCACGACACTCCGGCTGGAGCCTTCCTGACCCTCCGGAGGGAAGAGGTGGGGGTGTGACGGATGCCACAGCTGGGTGCAAGAGGGGTTGGGGGAAGAGGAGAGGACAAGAGTCCCCCGCCCCACTAAGGCACATCCAGCTGGCTGAACTGTTTGGAGGCGCGGGTGGTGGGAAGGCAGCAAATAGATCTGGTCCGTGCAAGGACCATTGGAGCACCAGGGCTGACTGACACGGCCGGACGGAGCTGCAGATCCTTCCTGCAGGGCTGGTCTATTTGCAAACCTAGGCTTGGGCCAGCTGAGAGAGCCAGGAACACACAAGGCAGAGAGCTGCAGGCTGACAGACACAGTGGTAGAGACAGAGACACGGGCAGGGGGAGAGATCTTGCCCTTTCCAACTGGGAGCTCTCGCTGGGCCGATGACTGACAGTGCTGGGCCCCCAGAGCCAGGAGGCTGCTGTCTCGCAAAGTGGCACTGTGTGCCAGGGAGCCCCTATCCTGCATCCGGGCTGCGCCGGAGCCAGACTAGACAAGGAAAGAGAGACACACAGAGCAGTTTATAAAGCAAGAGAGGCGGCACAGGGGGCGCCCCGACTGGGAGCCTCTGTCTTTTCTTTCTTTGCTGGCAGGATGTGAAAGCAGCTGTCACCATGGCAAGACTGTCATGGCAACCAAGCATCTGCCAGGAGAGGAGGAGGGAGTGGGACACTAAACCCGAAAGGGTGAAAAGCTTTGACTGACACTGACGCACACACACTTATAAAAATCCCCGGTCAATTTCTTCAGTGGCCCGGAGACGCACAATGGCCGGCTTGTTCAGCTCCGTCACCATAAGCCAACATTTACAGAGGGGGAACCAATTGGGCTGGCGTCCAAAGTCTTGAATGGGCACTGGCCTAAGAGCGAGTGTGCAGTCCCCACGCCAGCAGCGAGCGATTCAGGGAGCCTTCCCCCACCTCGCTTCCTCCTAGTAAGAGGCCTCAGCGACCCACTGCAGAGAAATAGCTGGTCCAGAAAGATACTACGATTCCACAGAACCGCGTCAGACGGGTCCCAGGCTCCATGGGATAGTCTGGAAGACCAGGGGTTCATTCCCCAAATGTTCTGTATGGCACCCAGCACTCCAGGTGTCAATCAATAACCCAACCGCACCATGGACCAGACAGGGAGGGAAACCAGCGTTTTAAAAAGGGGATGTCCCCTTGTCCCGCCGTACACAGCTCATCAGGGGCCACTAAGAAGCGTTTGATTTGATAAGAGTCTTTTGAAGCCCTGTTTGCGCACAGCATCATTGCGGATGAAGTCTGCGCAACTCAAAACCTAGGACTTGGGTCCCCTGAAGCTCAGGGCACAAACCCAGATGATCTGCCGAAGTTCTAGAGAGGGTGCTGTCCAGTCACCTCTCCAGTCACCTTTCCCCTTCCATTGCTAAATTCTCTCTATGGGAATATTTTACATCTATCAAACTCCGTTCTGCCCACAGCACTTTGCCAATTAACACTTGAACAGCCCAGCACAGACCTGGCCTAGGCTTTCAAGAGATCTCAGCTCCCAACAGCCCCCCCCCACCCACTGGGAGCTGAGCAGTTTTGAAAATCTGGCACTAAATTAAATCTCCACTGCCTCCTCCTCCTCCCTCCCCCCCACCCCCAGCATGGTAAGTGTACAGCAACATGGAAATGCAGCCACTTCTGGGGCAGAGGCACCATTAGACTGCATGCAGCATGAACGGGGGGAAGAGAAAAAACACAACCTTGGACACTTGGGCAAACCCTCTGCTCTTATGAGAAGTGTCCCACCAGGCAGGTGACATGGGGGAGGGGGGGGGTGTCAAGGCTGTTTCCCCACTCTGGCATGTCAAGTGCAGAAGGTGGGGGCCCGCAAGGATTCTAAAAAGGAATACTGGCCACTCCAGGCTTGTATTAAACTCCCAAGGTTACAGCTTCTCTCTGACCTTGGATGGGTAGATTCTGCCACCACCCAAGTGCAACCCACCCCTTTTGGAACCCAGGAAGGCGCACTTGGAAATTCCTTCCTGTGGGGTACCCTCAAGCCCTGTCACCCCCCTCCAGGGAAGAGCTGAGAAAGAAAACAAAGGAAATCAGCTGTTTCCACCAGCTAATTAAACAACATGTGCACAAACCTCTTAGGACACAATAATCCAATTCTATTCTTAAAAAAGGTAAATTTTATTAAAAACAAACAAGAAAGAAAATACATTTGGAACTTTGTTGTTTAATCTAGCAAAAAGCCTATTACAAGGATTAAGCAACAAGATAGCTCTCCTGAGGTCCAGCTTAAAGGTTACAAGCAAAACAAAAGCACCTGGGGTTAGCACAGAGCTGTCCACAAGCCATAAAGAAATAAAAAGTGATAAACCTGATTGCATCTTCCTAGACATTTCCTGATCCACTTACATATCTGGGGTTTCAAATAAGTAAGTTTCTAGGTATGATCTGGTGATTTCCATACCTGGCCCACAGCTTTTTACAGATTAGCTCCAGCCCTGTCTCTGCTCTGTCCCCTCTCTCCGGAGAGCAGAGAGAGACGAAGGGAAAGTTTTCCCCAATTTTAAAAAGTTCTAGCCCTCCCATTGGCTCTTTTGGTCAGGTGCCCACTCCCTTCCTTTTACCTATGCAGGGAGACTTTTTCACCCTTTACAGGTAAAGCAAGTAGAGAACAACTACTATGAGGGATTTTATAACTAAGTGGCTGGGTGTTCATAAAAGGGAGCTACCCCCCCACCCCCATTTATCACAGGGGGAAAGAATTATTTATCACCCACGCAAAGCAGACAGTTTTTAAGATCTCACCCCAAAACCCACCGAGACACCTACCGAGCTGTGCCCACTAGTAGCATTAGAGTTTGCCATGCTGTCTGGTCACACGTCCACACGAGGGCTTGGTAACCTGTAGCTCAAGCTAGGGCCTGCTAATGCTGTTTGCACAGTTGCCCAGAGCAGCTGCTGTATGGATGTGGCTGTAGAGGTCCAAGGGTCACCCTGCACTGGACAGCAGGGCAGGCAGAGTGACAGAATCATTAAATAAAAACAATGCAAGGTCTCGGGGCTGCAATGCACCTGACCAGGGAACTCTCCCCTTAGCGGCTCAAGACACACACACACACACACACACACGGGAGTTTTCACACAAAAACACCCGATTGATGAACAATCAATGGTCTGGAGGCAAGAAAACCTCTGTTCAACGCAAGTCAGTATCCAGGCCAAAGATTACCTCGAAAGACAGAAGATTCTGACGCAAGATGGGGGGGGGGGGAGAGACATCCCCTACATGGTGGAGCAGGAAGCCATACATTTAGGGAGGATAGAAATGTCTCTTTGGTGCACTCAGCCAGCAGCTGGCTCAGACAGAGGGTTTTCTTGTTTAGTCCAGCTAGCTCCACTTTTCAAAGGGATTAGACTAGCCGAGTGGACAGGCTGCTCAGAGTCCTTGGGGGTTTCTACCCTGTACCACTCAAACATGGCTAACGTTGGCCCCGCTGGAATTTGGATGGGGTGTTGCTGCTATGTTAGCACCATCTGCCCCTGGCAGAGACCTCGGAGGTCAGGTATGGAGCAGCAACAGGGCAAACAAAAACAACGCGGAGTCCTTGTGGCACCTTAGAGACTAACAAATTTATTTGGGCAAAAGCTTTTGTGGGCTAGAACCCACTTCATCAGATGCATGGAGGGCAAACACAGTTGTAGCTTGGCTGTGGGCGGGGTGAGGATCGCAAGCGTGAACACTTCCATCTTGGCCAATGCACCAGGGACGCCCACAGCTAGAAGTATGAGCTACAGACAGCGAACAGTCCCAGACTCGTGTCCTCTCTGGATCAGCCCAGAGGGTCAAAGCAACTTGGAGGAATCCAGTCCTGGTTCTAGCCACATGCCCTGGCCTGTTTTTCTAGCTTGGAAGGGCAGAGCAGACCCTGCCTGAGCAGAGCGCTGCCTAACGTGTAACCTACATCTGCTCCGCTGCAGCTCTGGCTCCTGGCACCTCGTCGACAGCAGAGGCTGTGCTGGTCTATTTCTGCAGCAGCCGTGCGTGGATGACTCACACTGAATCCGCCACCCGCTCCAATCCCCCTGAGCTTTCGATGTGGTGCGACTGCCTGCCTAGCCAGTCCCCTCCATTCTCATTGGGCATCTGAACCACGCTACGGGGGCCTCTGTTCCAGCCGGCATCTCAGTGCTGCTGCTCAGCCCCATGCATCCTCCCCAGCTTAGGGGTCGCTCCTGATTTTAGAAGGCACCCGGATACTGTTTGAGGGCAGCATAAGCGCCTAGGTCAAACTTATTGGCCACCAGTGTGATTAATATTCTCCAGGTCGCTAATTAAAAATATTGACTAGGACTGGACCCAGTATCGCCTCCCGAACGCTTTGGTCCATATGCTGTTACTATTGTAAGTGCACCGTACTGCAGCAACAGGATAGCCATGACCCATTTTTCACCACCGCTTTGCCATTCTCCTGTCCCAGTCTCTGTTTCACACGTTGGTCCCTCGTCCATTGCAGAAAGGATGCAAGAGATTCCAAGGAGAATGGAATCGCCTCTCAAGCGGCAAGAGAACAAGGCCTCTTGTTCTGGCACTGGTAAGATCGACCCAGAGCGACCCCCCCCCCCCACAGCACAAGGCACAAGGTCTGCTGCCAAGGTCCAGATCCACAGTGTTGAGCAGGTGCAAGTGCCCAGACAGACCGGCTACCTTGGGACACACCCAGGAGAGCTGCTGCTACCCAGAGACCACAGTGAAAGGCCTTGATCCCCACCTCCCTCATGTCACCATGTGCCCTTGATCACTCGGCCCGGTGGTAGCATTTCACCTTAGCGTACATGGTGGCACAAGGTGTGAGATGGGGAGAATCAGGCTGATGTGCATGCTGTAGCTCTGACCACGGCAACATCTTGCCAGCAGAGGACTAAGCCTCTGACTACAGCAAGAGAGGGCTGCCAGCCTCCCTTGGGCAGGGGGGAGAAAGAGGCTCGGTAGACATGTTCAGATGGGTTCTCTCCAAGGTACTTACGCAACCCCCATTACTGGGGTGCACTGACCATCAAACCCACTGCCAGGGCGTTGCTATTACCCCATTGTACTGAGGTGAAGTGAGGCCCAGAGCAGCTATGCAAGGCTGAGAGACTTGCCCAAGGGCATACGGAGTGTCTGTGGCAGAGGGGGGACTGGAACCCAGGTCTCCAGAGTCCCAGGCTAGCCCCCTATCCACTGGCCATTCTTCCTCTGCTGCAGCAAGCAGCTCAGCCGAACCTCCGCTCCAGATCTGGGGCTTTCCCTGTGGGGCTGGGGAGAGATGCTGGGACCACTTTGTCCTCTGGAGGGAAGGGGCCAAGTTCCCACATGGGGGAAGGAGAAGGAGGAGTCACTGGCTTAGGTGTGGGTTGGGTTGGGCCCTGTACATGGGGTGGGAGGGGAAGAAGAGTTTGCTGTCTGCACATGGGACTCTCTGGTTGGTTTGGACCAAATTCAAGCCAAAGTGAAGCATTTAATTACAGCAGCCAGAAGGCAGCTCAGGCAACTGGAGAAAATCAAATGAGGCTCCCACAGGACTGTCGGGCCTGATCAGCCAGCGCTCTCCCCTATGACTCAGATTAAAAGACACCATTAGTCACCTCCCAGCAGGGCATTAACTTGGTCCTCAGCGCGCCTGCCTGAAGCGGGGATTGGACGTTTGAGCTTTGTGCGGAGGTTCTAGGAAGACCTCCAGCAGCAGGCAGAGCCTATGACTGGACAGAATGGCCTAGCGTCTAGGGCACTAAACCGGGACTCAGCAGATCTGGGTTCAATTCCTGGCTCTGCCGCAGAGTTCTTGTGGGACTTTGGGCACACCCCGTCATCAATTTTGTGCCTCAGTTTCCCAATCTGTGCTCTGGGGTAACAGCACTGCCCTGCCGGGGGTGGGGGGAGATAGAGAGTAAATACATGAATGGCTTGAGGGGCTCAGATACCCCAGAGGTGGGGGCCAGATAAGGGAGAGCTCAACGTGTTTAATTTAACCAAAGGGTTAAAGGGCAACTTGATCCCAGTCTACAACCACCTACCCAGGGAACCTGAGGCTGATGATAACGGGCTCGTCCGCCTAGCAGAGGATGGTCTAATGAGATCCAGCTGCTGGAACTTGATGCTAGACAAACGCAAACAGGGAGGGTCATTAACCCTTGGAACCACCTCCCAAGGGCTGGATTCTCCAGCACTGGCAAGTGTTAAATCAGGACGGGGTGGTTTGCTCAAAGCCCTGCTCTAGTTCCACCAGGAATTAATGCAGGGGAGCCCTGTGGCCTGGGTTACACAGGTCAGACTGGGGGATCCCTCACCCCAGAGCAGGTCCTCTCTTGTTCCTGTGCAGGGGGCTGCACTAAGGGGCACCCCCCACGTTACCAGGGTTGTCTCCAACATGGTACTCCCTACAAGTTCAGTTTGGCCACAGGACCCTGTAAGGACCCAGCTCAATGCAGCCTTTGCCCAGCAGGAGCAATCCCTCCAGGGGGCACTCCCTGCCCTGCCCTCCACAAGGCCCAGGTTCAATTCCTTCCCTCATCCCTGGGGAGTAGACCAGGAAACACCCTAACTTCCCCCAGAGGCTGGGGACGGCTCCTCTCCCTCCCCCCCAACCCCTCCAGCCATTCAGGAGCCGCAGGGCCTGCCCCCTCTGCCTCTCTTGAGCCCCATTTCCCAGAATGCATAGCTGCCTGGCCCCTATAATCCCTGTCTCTGGGCTTCCCCAGGCTTAGGGAAGCCCTTTAAATCAGGCATTGGGCAGCCCATACGTGCAGCTCGTTAGCTCTGGCATGGTACACCTGTGCTGAGCCACGCCGCCTGCCCTCCGTGTTTCATTGCAGCAGGCTCTGGGCGGGCAGGAGACTGGTTTTCAGAGAGGAACAAACGTACAGGCTTTAAACCAGAGAAGACCCCGCAGAAGGGAAACTCCACCCTCAGGGGCCCAACCAAAACCCCAGCAGAGGAATACAAGGGGCAAACATTAGCAGCCAGTGCTCCATCTTATTTTAAGCTAGCCTCACGCAGGGCTGAGGGGCTGGCAGGCCAGCTATAGGCTTCTGCCGTCCGGATCCTCAGTGGAGTCTCGAACAGCAGCACCCAAGGCCGTCCGTATTTGTACTGGAGTCTAGAGCCACACACTAAAGGAGCTTAACAAAAACAAAAAAAAATTATATATATATTACACACACACACACACACACACACCAACCCATCCCTGCAGAAAGAATCGCGCTGACGTGCCCTTTGCAGCTCCTCTCCGATGGCTTGGCTTGTCTGTTTCAGCCCTCTCCTGCAGCCAAGTGGCAGCTTGTCTCTTACTGTGTGTTTGTACAGCCCCTAGCACAATGGGGCCCTGGTCCCTAGGCACTGCTGAACACAAATTCTGGCCTCTACTGGGTATTTCTACCCTCCCAGAGACGGGTGGAGTTCTGATCCGGAGCCGCCCTCCACGCCCTTTGGGGAGATTCTGGGCCCCCATCCCTACCAGCCCCTGAAATATTTGTGCGAAAGCAGAGGCTGGTCCATGCTCTGTTATACCAGTGACACTGCAGAGGAACTCCACTGCCACCTGCAGAACTGGCAGCAGCTCCTATTTCCTTGCAGCCCCACACCTGTCCCGCAGGCCCAAGGCTTTCTCCTCCCTGACCCCTGCCTTCAAATGGGCCGTGTGCACGTGGCCGGCTGACTTATCCCATGCACAAGCCAGAGGGGCTTGGAGTATCTCAAGTCCTTGCCAAAATTGGAGCGGCTTATTACATGAAGTGTCAGTTCCTTGGGGGGCCTTTTGGTCAGTGTTTATCCAGGACCTACACAATGGGGACCCGGTCCATGACTGGGGTGGTAGGCAGGCACTATTACTACTACTACTGACTGATGGGGGACGGGTGCCAGGCAGATCCAGAGGGAAAAGCACCTCCTACTGGATCGCCAGCACCCTCTCCTGCAGCGCCTCGGCATTCCGCTCAGGGTCCCATCCGGGGGGGGGGGGGAGGGCAGGAAGGGTGGGAGCAGGGGAGGGCAGAGGCAGTGCAGCACCCGGGGGGGCAGGGAAGGGCGGGAGAAGGGGTTGCTGGATTTTTTGCTTTTCCACAGCGGGAAGCTTTGAAGGCTTCCCATGTTCTCAGAGTGCCTGGCTCTTGGAGAGCTAGTTCCCATCTCCAGGCTCCATGCAGGGACACCAGAGCAGAGCAGGAGGGCAGGGCTGGGCGGAGATGAATACACACAGGATGCTTTATTGAGGCTACCGGACACAGACCGACCTGGCGGTCTCCCAGAATCCTGGCCTGGAACCCGAACCCATGGACGGGGTCGACCCCACTGCACCCATGGGTCGAAACAAGACCCTGCCCCAGCACTGGGAACGGGTCCTTTGTGCAGTGGGTCAGAATCTCAAGGCACCGTAACCCACACACCTCCGGGGTGCAGTGCTCTGTCCCATGTAGTGGCACCGAGACCACTTAGAGCTTAATGAGTCCGCTTCAGCCTTAGTGAGGGGCCATGTAGCTTTTAGCTCATGCAGCAGAGGCTCATGCATTAAGCTCCAGAGGTCCCAGGTTCGATCCCACTCGCTGACAACAGGGGTCTGTCGGTGTTACAACGGCTACTGGCTGTCCCGGAATAAATCAATGCAGGATGGAGCAAGGAAGCCATCGGGGGATATTACCATGAAATATAGATGTGCAGAGACTCCAGCAACCTGGTCCAGAGGGGCCCATTTGTCATAACAAACCAGCTCTGCTCAACCGCAGGCACAGGGGGGAGCTGGGGCCATCGGAGTAGAAGGTGGGGGTGCCCTCTGCTCCCCTATTTTCTGGACTGACCTCCCCCATCCACTCTTCCCCCAAGGGGATGGGAAGAGCTCTCACTCTGTTGTGAACAGGATAAGAGATTAAAAACTCCACTCACGGCCCCGCCCTCTACATCGGCATTTCCAGCCATGCAATACAAGTGCAAATGGCATTCTCCTCTCGTGCCCGTGCAAGCCAAGTCGCACTATTAGAATGTGTTACTATTTATATCACAGTAGCACCTCTGAGCCCCAGTCTCGGACCAGGACCCCACTGTGCTAGGCGCTGGACAAACAACACAGACATGGTCCAGGCCCCAAAGAGCTTCCCGTCTAAGCAGCATTTCACGCCACGTGTGGCGGTGATACAGGAGACAATGCAAGGAGCGACCCTAACGAGCTTGTAAGTTACACACTCCCATTCCAGCCAAGCAAGGCAAGAGACAGGCGATCGGGGCAGGGAACATTTACCCTGCTGCCGGGAGGGAGTGACTCTCCCAGCCCAGGTGGGCGGACAAGACTCGTGCTATCACGCTAAAAGTAGCGGCGTGGCCATTTCGGCACAAACTCTCCAGTCAGGGAGGCTTCGGAGCCCGAGTCGCAACAGCAGCATTGCTGTTTTTAGTGCGCTGGCGCACAGCTGTCTGCCTAGGCCGGAGCCTGGCTCCCAGCCGCAGCAGAGACTACCCTCAGTCCAAGTGCCTGCCACTCCCAGCAGAGAGGGAAGAGCAGAGAGCGCTGATCTGCACTGAGAGCATTAACATTCCCCCCCCCCCCCTCCCAGTGCAGACCCACGGGGGGACATCAACAACCCACATACACTTTGAGCAAGCCCCCCACCACCACCGGAGCTGCAGGTCAGTAGTTCTGTGAAAACCAGACAGACAGCCCCCAGCACTGGAGGTTCATACACACAGCTCACGGCCAAGGTATTTCATTAGCAAGAAGCAGAGTGCACTGCTAGGGGCTGGTATTTGGCTGGTCGCAGCCTGGTCCAATTTGCACTGCTGAGCCCCTGATGTTACCCCAGATTAGGCCCTCCTGGATTCTGAGCCTGTTCCACACATCTTACTACAGCTGATGTGCAGGAACCCCCAGCCGTAGGGCAAGTATCCGCCAGCTTTTTAACACCCCCCTCCCCTCAATCTGATTCATGCAGAAATCTGCCAGGACAATGAAGCGCATTATCCCCATTGCCTTTGCTACATGCCATGCTGCCGTTCTCAGCTGCCATGCTAACCTGCCCATCCCATTCGGAGTGCTGTGGTGAGGGACGGCAGCTGGGCATCATCCCAATCCCTCTCCACTTCTTTGAGCCCATGCTAAGAACTCCAGCTGCTGCAGTTCTAGCCCCGGCTCCCGTCCCGGTGCCCTGGCTGACCTGACCCTTTCTGGACTGTTTCTCCTCGCTGGTCAATAGAAGGTAGAAGGCGCTGGGCCGGCCAGAGGAGAAACAAGGTCGAACCAAAAGTCCTGTAGTCAGCTGCCTTCTCAGCCACACACGAGGCCAAGGCTACGTGCTCCGGGGTCTCACTCCCTTAGTGACTACAGCACCCTGCACACATGCTTTGCTTGATGGGGCAGCAGGTTTGCAAGAGCCCTTTGGCTGCCCCCAGAGGGAGGAAGGAAGCATGTCATATTAAACCACAGCCACAGGGGCACTGCAGGGCACGAGGCTCTGAGGCCAGCCTGCCCAGCGGCCAGGGAAGGGAACTCCAACGGAGTAGGGCATTGGGTAGGGAAATAGCAGCTCATTTGACTGTAAATATATTGCAGAAAAGGGATTTAAACACTCCCGCAAGGGCCATAGGAGCAGGGGCAGGAATACAGCCAGTTCAGCGCTTCAGTGGGACCCCTCATTCCCTCCTTGTCACCCAGCATCATGTCCCTGTGCACTGTCAAACAGCTGCTACCTCCCACCCCAGAGGTAGCTGCACTTCACCGTTTGGGCGAGGCGACTGCCATGTGTATGACACGCTGTCTTGGCTTTCACAAATGCCTGCTTCACTTCCGGGTGAATCCCGCTGAGCGCCGCCGCTGTCCTGTTTCACCGAAAGCACTCCCTGGTCGCGGGCTTTGGGCTGGAAAGGCTTCTATCAGTCAGTGACTTCGACAGCAAGCTCGTTGGAGCAGGGCCCTGCTTTTTGTTATGCAAGCGTGCAGTGCCCAGCACAAAGGGGCCACGTCTGTCCATCTAAGGCCCCCCTCAGCAGAATCTGAGCACCTCCCAGTCTTCATTGTATTTATCCTCACCTCCCCCAGAGATAGGGCAGTGCTGCCATCTCCATTGGACAGATGGAGCCCCAGAGACACTAAGGGGTTTGCTTGCTCAAGGTCAGGCAGGACATCAGGGTATCAAACCCGGGTCTCTGGCGAGTGCCCTAACCAGAGCCATCCTTCCACCCTGGAGCTGTGGTGGCTTCTCCATCCCTAGCAATTTTTAAATCCAGAGGGGAGTTTTTTTCTGAGCAATCTGCTGTTGGGTTTATGGTGGGGGGTGCGCTATGCAGGGAGTCAGACTGGATGGTCACTGCTCCCTTCCGGCCATGGACTCTGTGAAAAACCGTAATACACACAAGCGCCACCTGGCAAAAGGTTCAGCTCGATTCAGACTAAGGAACGGCTCTGGAGATGGATTGGCACCTTCCCATTTGAATGACAGGTCTATGGAGGTAGCACCTAATAGCCTGGCCTCCCTGTGGTAGGCGCTGTACAGACACGGAATAGTTCACTGACCCTGCCCTGGAGGGCTCACACCCTACGCACAGACTTACACGGCCGTGATCACCACCAGGGTGATGCCTGCACAAGCCAAGGAGGAATGGGGGAGTTAGAGCTTTGGCAGGGGCCCTTTAAAAACGGTCACTCACGGTTCTGTTGGACAGGACACACGTGCCTAAGGGATATGAACCTTCATGTTTCAGGGCATGCACCAGCCATTGACTGACAGGGGTCAGGAGGAAGCTTCCCCCGTGGGCAGGTTATTCCATAATTGTCCACTAGGGGACATTTCTTGTTCCTCACTCTGAAGTACCTAAATACCTTTGAGGGCCAGAGCACTAGGATGGCTAATACAGACACAAGCCCCGAGCGCGGGGGATCACGCCCCCGGGGGCGAGAGTTAAGAGCTCTCTCTCATCACCCAGGCTCCCCTCCAGCCAGCCTTTCCTGCTGCCACCACCAGCATCGCACAGCTGGCTCAGGGAGGGGGCTGGCCCGGGCGCTCTGTGCTCAGACACACACAGGGGCGGATTCATTCTGTGCCCACCAGACCCAGACGCGGGCAGCAGACCTGAGGCTGCTCCAGCTGAGACAGCAGAAGGGGCCCAGTGGGAGCCATAACGGGAGGCTTTGTCCCTCGGTGGTAAAGGTCAGGACATTGAGAGATAACGCTCCCTCGGGAACCTCTCCCCAAGGGAGGGGCCCACGGCTCCCTTCCTCCGTCCCGCCACTTGCTGCGGCAAAGCCCCGGCTGCAAGAGAGGCCGGGGGTCCTTCACTCATCGAGCAGCTGGGGGCTCGGGGCTGGAGTTTGCAGTCACTGTCCCAGGTCTACACATGACCCACGCTGTTTGGAGCGGCTTTGAAAGCGACGCCACCCCAGGCTTGTGGCCGGGGCCTTTCCCGAGAGGAAGATCAGTTAATTTCATGGGCTCTTCCCTCCATTCATAGGGAGAGAGGTCAGGGTGGGGCAGGGGATGCCGCTGGCAAGCCCTGGCAAGGGGACACGGAGCACCATGCTGCCCTACAATGGCCTTGGGAGAGCAGCACTTAGGGTGACCAGACAGCAAGTGTGAAAAATCAGGACCGGGGGGTGTGTAATAGGAGCCTATATAAGAAAAAGACCCAAAAATCAGGACTGTTCCTATAAAATCGGGACATCTGGTCACCCTATCAGCACTGCAAGCCAGTGAAAAACCCCTGTGGCCCATGCGGACCTACCCGATGGCCCCTAGGTTTCCTTCAGGGAGACTCTCCTGGACTAGGCCAGCCCCATGGCAGGGACCCGCTGGATGGCCAGGCAGGCAGCAGTGCCACACTGAAGAGAGCCAGGCCACCGGCAGGCGAGCGGGAGGCGCCAGTGCAGGGTTAGCCAGAGCACGCGGGTCAGAGCGAGCCGAGCAGGGAGAGAACCACAGGGCCTGATCCCAGCCAAGGCGCCTGTGAGGTCCGTGGGCGCTTTGCCCCTTGAGGACCACAGCAGAGCTGGGGGAAGAACTGAACGTTTGGTTTGGCAGCAGCTTTCCTCCTTACCCCCATCCAAAAAAATAATAAATAAATATTCCGTTCATGTTGAACAGACTCTGAAGCTTTTTGGACTTTTCAGTGAGTTGAAAACGTCCATTTGGGGTCTGTTCCAGAGCAGGGATTTGAACCTGGGTCTCCCACACCCCAGCTGAGTGCCCCGATCACCTGGCTAAAGGTTAGTAAGGGCAGGGTGGTGGGGAGGAGAAGGGGCGTGGGGGTGGCCCCTTCTCCTTTGGCCATCTTGTGAAGGGCCAAAATTATTCATTCAAATACGCGCATCGTCTTGGGTTGGCCGAAACCGCATTGGTCAGCAAACTGTCTGTTTCAAAACATTTCACCGCGCTCTGGCCCACAAGGCAAGGCTTGGAAACGGACCACGGCCCCGGAAAAGTCTGATCCAGAAGAGGCTCCTGCCAACACGTTCTTGTGTCATAGGGCGAGGGGCAGACGGGAAGCGCGGCGTGACAGACTCAGTGCTGTATCAGAGGTGGGCAAAGCTGGGTACTGCCATTGCACAAAGACCAGCCGACCCAGCCCAAATGACCTTCCCTTGGGTCAAGAGGGAACAAAATGAGAAAGAGGGAGGAAGGATGGCCCAGGGTCAGGGCACTGGCCTGGAACTCCTGAGACGCAGGTTCAGCTTCCTGCTCCACCTCCGACTCCCTGTGCGACTTTGGGCAAGTCACTGGGCTTGTCTACACAGGGAACTTAATCCAGATTAAATTCACACCCTGCCTTAAACCAGAAAAAGGCACTCTTATTCCAGAACCAGAGTGTCCACATGGGGAGCTGTTCTGGCCAATTTCCCTATGTGGACAAACCCTTTAGTCGTTCTGTGCCTCAGTTTCCCCCGCTGTAAAATGGGAACAATGAAACTTGACCTCCTTTGTCAAGTGCTTCGAGATCTATGGACGACAAGTGCTAGAGAAGAGCTAGGTGTTGTTATCTGCGCAATGGGGATAACAGCACCGCCCTACCGTGCAGGGCTGTCTGAGGATAAAGACAGTAAAAGCCCTGCTGTGCTCAGATACTACACAACTGAGGGCCAGAGACGTGCAAGAGACAGAACACAGCCTGCACTCGCAAGGACTATCCGTAGAGATAAACAGCCGAGTCCTTGCAGGTTTAAAGGGACAGCCCGCAGAAAACAAAAGCATCATGGTTACAAAGGGGACGGCGTCCCCTGGGTCAGCACCCCAATTCATGCACAGCCTGGCCGATAAGCGGCTGGGTCTGAGCCCCACCTTCTCAGGCAGCAGAGAGAAACAGCAGGGCTTGATTTTTTTCTCCCAACATATTAACTCTGGTTAAAGCAGGATGCTGGGAATAAACCCACTGTGTGCAGAAGGGAAGCCCGACAGACAGCGGCCGATCTGCTTAATGGGCCGAGCGCCCACATAGCCAACCCATTTGAGTCGTGGAAAATGAGCTGTCCCGGGAAAGCGACCCCCAGCACCTGCAGAGTGCGAGCCACACGCCTGCTAAGAGAATCACCGGGGTACGGCAGGGTCACATGCTTAACCTCCAACCGAAACTGTGGCTAGGGGGAAACCTGCTAGCACTTAACATAGGCGGAAACAGCCCAGCTGCACACAGTTCTCCCCCCACTGCGCACCTCCCAACAGGGAGACCTCTGTGGCCGAGTCCCGCGTGACCTCCCATTGCAATCAGGCAGGTCCCAAGCCTCTCGGCTGTTTAATCTAACAACACGGTCGTATTTTGACAGCCTCTGGTAGGGGATATCCCCTCCGGGACCAAAAGGGCCTGCCTGACAAGTACGGGGAAGGGCTGGGCAAAACAAGGAGCTTGCCTGCTTTTCAATTAGCACCAGGGTCCACTGGGAAAAGTGCCCTCCCCCCCACAACAGATGTGTCAGATTCTTATTTTGAGCAGGGTGGTATTTTCTTAGAGTTTTGCCTTCTGTCATTTTCTCCCACAACCTCCACCACAATTATGCTGCTTGACCATAATTAACATTCCTAACCGCCAGGACGACACTGTCAGAACTGCCACAACCCAGTCCTGTAGCCTTAAAATCTCCCCTGATCCCCGTTTTCCACCTTGCAGGGTGCAGCCCAGGGAATAGCACTGGTCTCCATGGGGGCGGGGCTCCTTTTCCAGGCGAGATCCAAGCCCAGGAAAAGGAGGAGGATAACACACACCTCTCTCATATGCAGAACTCTCTTTCGTCCTTAGTATAAAATTAAGGTTATTCAAATGGAAATTACCTGGTTCTTCTTGTGCAAGGCTGAAAGGCACCAAATAGGAATAGCGAAGTGTGTTTTGTCCCCTCTACTGGTTGGTCCTCATAGAGGATAAGAGTCTACTACTGCTGTCAGTTACTGAAGTTACTTCGGAAGCGTCGGGGTAACGGTCTGTGCTTTGGACCTGGAGGTGTTGGCTACAGAGATGGGGCGGGGGATATTCATAGTGCGGAGACGGAGCATTGCAAACAGCACCTGCCCCACTTTATGCTGTAAATGCACCAGGAAAGAGCGAGTCTAGAGAACTTGGAGGCATTGCCACATGGGCTAGATACAGTGGGTAACATTTTCAAAAGCACCAAAGGGACTTAGATGCCTAAATCCCACTGACTTTCAATGAGCCCCTAAATCACTTTTGAATGTACGCATCGCACAGCCAGTGAAGGACGCCTGTCACTCCTGGGAAGAGGCTCCCAGACCATGGAATATTCTATCTTGTTTAAATCAAAGGGGGCACGGTCAGGTATTTTAGCCCCAAAATGTAGGTTTAGCAAAACCCAATACCAACGAGAGATTTTTTCTAACTGACGTGAAATACGTAGATCAATGTGGCTGATAGAAGCCAGCTTTGTAAAACTCCAGCTCAGCCATACAGTTATGACAAGTGACTTTTTACTGAGCAAGTCAATTGCTCTTTATTCTTCCACCATCATTGCACTGCACCGGAATGAGTCACCCGACTCCCTCCTAGCCGGCAGCGGAAAGGGTGGGTGACTCGACGCTGCACCCGCCCTGGTGAGTTCTTATGACTGTTTTAAGCGGCTGATTTGAACCGCTCCTCTGCAGCAATGGACACCAAACACACCACAGCGCTCTGCTAGCGCATGGGAACCCGGAAGTGAAACTGACTAGCTACGAAAGAGAAACTGACTGGTCTAGTTGTCCCTGTCTAGTCTGGGTCAGATGGCATCAGGCAACAATTCCCATCAGACTCCCTTGCAGCTTCGCTACCAGGACAGGTCTCCCCTTGCTATATCCATGTACCTAAAAGGGGAGGCTGCAGCTGCACATGGCCAGACCCCCAAACACTCGCTCTTCAGGCCCCCATGGGATCTGCGGTTTCTCGACGTTTCTGCTCTACGAGGTCACACCACCCCAGCCCTCAGCCACGCAAAGATTTGCTACCTCCTAAGGTGGAGATTGCAGTGGTTCCAGCCCCCAGGGAACTGGAGCTCCGCTCTCTTTACAGTGGTTTGGAGTTAGGGGAATAGATACTGGGTGAACTTTATTGCTCATGAAAATGCAAAGCCAAACAGCCCTGGCTGGAGCAGAGCAAAGCCTTGGCTAACGCTCCTCCTCCACTCAGCGCTGACCCACAGCCCCACTCTTGTTCTAGCTCTGGGCGTTTCTGACCTGCTGCCTCCTGTCCGGCAACTCTCCTGAACAGAAGCCAGCTGGCAGGGCGCAGAGTGGCCAGAGACCCCCTGGGACAATGCAGAGATATCACAGCTCGTTTCCCCTGTGCCCATCACAGGCCTGAATCCTGCCTAGAGAGAAGCTGGGCCAGCTGATCCTTCACACTACTGAGCTCCCTGAAAACCTGCAGCCACCACACCCAACCCCCTGGGCCAACAGTCCTGAGCAGGAGACCGGACAGCTGCAGAGAGAGGGCACTGCTATCTCCCGCAGAGCCCCCGCCCTTCTCCCCTGAATCTCCTGCAGCCATTCACCACGATCACGCCTGTTTATCTCCCTCTGCCCTATCTCATGTGCGTGCCTGGGCCCCATCCTCATAACCCCCAGCCAAGACACTGGCTGCTTTCGCCTTCCCGGGGGCTGCGGCAGCCCAGGGCAGGTTGTGGCTGCGGGGGATGCACCGGCCAACCCAGTTTCAAAGAGGTCTGAGCCAGCGGGGGGGGGGGGGGGGGGCAGGGATGAGTGGGATTGCAGCTGCTTGCAAGATGAAATAGTTAGAAGCCCCTAGCCCTGCAGGGCGGTTGAGAGCATCGGGGTTCACTTCCCCCACTGGAGCCAACACTAGGCCAGGAGGGGCAGTGACCTCCCACCCATCCCCCATCTCTGCAGGTGGGATCCCAGGCCCTGGGGCCCCTGCCATTGGCTGGAACAGTTACCTTTTCCAAGGAGCTTTTACTGAGTTTCCCGCATTTTCCTTCCAGCCTGTCCGGCTCTGTCTCCTCATCCCCCTCCCCAGCCCATGTCACCTCCTCCTCCCCCATCTGCACCCCCATCCCCAGTGGTTTTGTAGTGTGAAGAGCATCACAGCACGTCCCCTCCTCTCTGCCCCAGGAGGAAGATGGGGGTGGGGGTGGGAGGGGCTCCCGTTCTGCCATGCGCAGAGCTCACACCACGCCGGGCTGAGAACCTGGGACCACAGCTCGAGCCAGTCGCTGAGGGGCTACAGTTCAGCCTGCCTAGGGGGAATCACGCCCCCTGGGGAAGAGTAGCCAGTCAGGGGTGCTGCAGACGCAGCTTGGGGTGACTCTATTCTCTCCTCCCCGCTCCCACCCTGTGAGTAACGGGATGTGCCCCCCAATACAGGGAGCCTGGCTGCAGCTCCCCCAGGCCTGGGAGGGCAGAACCCGAGAGGCTCACAGTGGGTCTGGAGGGGGCAGGGACTGGGGAGGACAGGCAGATGGGACGTCACTCATGTCCAGAGCCAATAACAGACCCCCCCTCCCCCCCCACACACACACTTACTTTTTCAGCCTACATTAGCGCTGGCCCTGCCAGGCTGCAGGCACCCTGTTTTCAGCCTCACTCACCCCATCCTGAGAGGGCACGGCCCAGAGCCGCAGCAGGCCTGCCTGGCTTCCTAAGGCTGCGGTGACAACGGACGTCAGCCCGTTAGGACTTTGTATCTAACCTGGCCAAGGGCAGGAGGCCACATAAACCCCACCGACAGGGAACCAGACCAAAGAGGCCCATCAGATCAGGGACGACCCCTTCCCACCGGTTCAGAGAGCCGACCCAGCGCCCACTGTTCTGGTCCGGCTCGGATCCCAAATCACAAGACACTGATTCTTCTTCAGCTGCAGCAAATGGGCTGCTCACAAGACCGAAGGAGTCTTGGGTCCAGCTTGGATCAGGATGCTGAAGACTATTTTAGGTAGCACTAAAAAAGCTATTGGATCATCTAAGGTATTTATATGCCCCCCCTCCATCATTGTATGCCTCACGAAACGTGTTTACCCTCACCCCCATGCTCTTATCCCCATGGTACGGACAGGGAACAAAGCCATAGAGAGGTCACGTGACTTGCCCAAGGTCACACACAGAGTCTGTGGCAGAGCAGGGAATTGAACGCAGTTCTTCTAAGTGCCAGGCAAGCACCTTAACCTCTGGGCCACCTATCCCTATTTAGATGCAGGCCCCATTGAACAGGGGCTTTTACTCCTGCCTCTGGAAGACCCTCCGTGCCAGCGACGTGGCCTTCAAGACACACTCCCACCCCAGGAAGGGCCATGAGAGCCCCACCCCAAGGAGCACTCTGTCAAGGGTTAATACTAGGAACGTGCTGGATCCAGGCTGGCTGTTAGAGGCGGGAGAGGGTGTAATATGAACCCCTGGCTCCAGGCACCGAAGGACTTGAAACCTGAGGGTTAGAGAA
The DNA here is from genome assembly GCF_028017835.1 of Emys orbicularis. Taxonomy (NCBI): domain Eukaryota; kingdom Metazoa; phylum Chordata; order Testudines; family Emydidae; genus Emys; species Emys orbicularis. The sequence continues at coordinate 70,842 of NW_027045132.1, read as the reverse complement.
ACTCCTGGGGTTAGCCTGAAGTCAGTTACACCCATGAGGGTACAAAAAGCCATTCATTGCTTTCTTCCCTTAAGGGCTGGGGAGCTTCCTCATCTAGCTCTCCCCACAGCCCGCAAAGCATTCCCCAGGGTTTAGAATACGGACCGGCAATGGAGGGTGTGCGACCAGGGCCAGCCCAACAATTCCTGAGCACCCTGCTCCATCCCCTGCACCTGGGGGATAAACTGAGCTGCCATGAACTTCTCCAAGCGCAGACGTGACGTCCCACCTGCCCCAGCTCCCAGAGACCCACCTGACGCACCCCCCCCACCCCCCCACCCCCGATTCAGATTCCCATCTAAGGCAGTTGCCACCTCCCTGAGCAGCTAATTCCACTTGTAATTTGAGTAAACGATCAGCTAATTACCACGGGAAAGCTTCCTCCCCACAGGATTCTGCACCTTCCCCACACGGGGATCGAAGCAGCAGGACACTAAGCCCACTAGGGACCCCAAATGGAGGAGGCAGGGGGGGTGGCAGATTAGCTGTGGCTGCACTGAATTCCCTTCCGTGTAGGGAGCAGGGCTGCAGAGATAGCCCTCAGCCAGTCTAGCAGTGAGGGTCACAATGCAGCTCTGGGCCCTAGAGCCCAGGGCCCAGGTCTGGTCAGCCCATCTTCAAGGGGGCAGAGCGGAGGGAGATGGGGTTCAGAGACAGGCCACAAGAGCCGCTCATCTGAGGGACTGGGGCTGGTGAGCGTAGAGAGGGGACGTGAAGCCAGTGTCCATAACAACGAATGGGGCACAGAAGGCTGGTCAGCCCCTGCTATTCAGCCCCTCTCCTAGTGGAAGGACGAGGGGACAGTCAATAGGATGAAAAAGCAGCATGTTTCAAAGAGATGGAAATACATATTTTTCTCACACACACACGGCCTGTGGACGGACACGGCCTGTGGAACTCACTGCCACAAGATTTCACTGAGCCCCAAAGCGTAGCGGGATTCACAACAGTCAGGCATTCCTAGGGATGGCGAGACCCACCGGAGTTCTAGTGACAATTAAAGAGGCGGCAGATGTTGCCCCATGTCATGGCCCAGAGGCCAGCTAGGGGCTTTGGGATGCTCCCCAACTGGAGGATTTGCAACATGGGCAGCCTGCCTGCAGGTTTCAGCTCTCGCCTGTGGCCACTGCAGGGCCGCATCCCTTGGTCACTAGGGCCTCCCACCATGGTCATCTCCTTGGGCTCTCGTCAGCACCCACCCTGCACTTCCACAGCCCTCCCCAGATCCAGGTGCTTTCCGTTGGTAACGCACCAGAGCCGGCTCTGAAGCAGGGATCCCAGCCTGCCGCCCCTTGGCCAGGGTTACGAGAATCCGCGCAGAAAGAGGCTTTGCCCACACATGCCAGTGCTAGGATCCTCTAAGGGTTATCACCCACTCAGAAACGAGTTTCCACCACTGCTCCCAGTTTAAAAATCCTGGGATCATCACTGGTGTCCATGTTCATACTGGTCTGGTATCTTCCTTTAAAAAAATTATTTATTCAACTGTTTCAATTCCCCCCCCCCCCCCAACAAACCAAACAAATGCTAGATGCCAACATCTACAATGAGTAGAAAGACCAAGATCCTGGCCTGGCATCTCCCACACAATCTCAAGTCATCTTCTCTGCCCTGGGGGCACCCAGTGGCAGGGTCCTTTTAACATAGCAGTTGGCCAATTCTCATTCCGCCACCTGCACCAGAATGGCAGTAAGTGGAGCTGGAATTGGATTCATCTCCTCCTCTGCTGCCTTGAAAAGCCCAGAACCTCTTTGGTTTGCCAGCCAGCCTCCTAGGAGATCTCAGACAGCACAGACAGCCAAGCCCAGACCCTAATCCTCTCCCCCCGCCCCTCACAGCCGATCTCTGCTGGTAACGTTAGCACCACCTGTGACAGCAGAGATGCCAACGCCCCATCCTGGGCAGGCCTGGCAGTGCTTCTGCTCCCTTCCCCCAGCAACCCTGCTCCAAGGGGGACATATGTTCTCAGCACAGCCCTGGCTTTTGCTCAGCATCACCCAAGGCCAGCAGGACGGGCTGCAATTGGCATGCACTCTGTTGGAGGAAAAGGCCCAGGTAGGGACGATCGAATTGTGGAGGTAAACGCGTAGTTACGCAGGTGGTGTCGGAGAGAGGGCTTTGGATTCCTCGACCCTGGGATGTTGTTCCAGGAAGAAGGATTGCTAAGAAGAGATGGGATCCACCTAACAAAGAAAGGGAAGAGCATCTTTGCAGGCAGGCTTGCTAACCTAGTGAGGAGGGTTTTATACTAGGTTCACCGGAGTATGGAGACTTAAGCCCTGAGGTAAGTGGGGAAGTGGGATACTGGGAGGAGGGTGCAACGGGGAGGCCTCCTGATTCATACTGAGAAAGCAGGGCAATTGGCTAATTATCTTAGGTGCCTGTACACGAATGCAAGAAGCCTGGGAAAGAAGCAGAAAGAATTGGAAGTCCTGGCACAGTCAAGGAACTATGATGTGATTGGAATAATAGAGACTTGGTGGGGTAACTCATGTGACTGGAGCACTGTCATGGATGGGTATAAACTGTTCAGGAAGGACAGGCTGGGGAGAAAAGGTGGAGGCGTTGCACTGTATGTAAGAGAGCAGTAGGATTGCTCAGAGCTCCAGTATGAAAATGGAGAAAACCCAAAGACTCTCAACAGTCTTAAGTTTAGAGGCGAGAGCAACAAGGGTGATGTCGTGGTGGGTGTCTGCTATAGACCACCAGACCAAGCTTTCTTCGGACAACTAACGGAAGTTTCCAGATCACAGTCCCTGGTTCTCATGGGGACTTCAATCACCCTGACATCTGCTGGGAGGACAATACAGCGGTGCACAGACAATCCAGGAAGTTTTTATAAGGTGTTGGGGACAACTTCCTGGCGCAAGTGCTGGAGGAACCAACTAGGGGCAGAGCTCCTCTTGACCTGCTGCTCAAACAGGGACGAATTAGTAGGGGAAGCAAAAGTGGATGGGAACCTGGGAGGCAGTGACCATGAGATGGTTGAGTTCAGGATCCTGACAAAAGGAAGAAAGGAGAGCAGCAGAATACGGGCCCTGGACTTCAGAAAAGCAGACTTTGACTCCCTCAGGGAGCTGATGGGCAGGATCCCCTGGGAGGCTAATATGAGGGGGGAAAGGAGTCCAGGAGATCTGGCTGTATTTTAAAGAAACCTTATTGAGGGCACAGGAACAAACCGTCCCGATGTGCAGAAAGAATAGCAAATATGGCAGGCGACCAGCTTGGCTTAACGGAGAAATCTTTGGTGAGCTTAAACACAAAAAGGAAACTTACAAGAAGTGGAAACTTGGACAGATGACTAAGGAGGAGTATAAAAATATTGCTCGAGCATGCAGGGGTGTAATCAGGAAGGCCAAAGCACAATTGGAGTTTCAGCTAGCAAGGGATGTGAAGGGGAACAAGAAGGGTTTCTACAGATATGTTAGCAACAAGAAGGTGGTCAGGGAAAGTGTGGGACCCTTACTGAATGGGGGAGGCAACCTAGTGACAGAGGATGTGGAAAAAGCTGAAGTACTCAATGCTTTTTTTGCCTCGGTCTTCACAGACAAGATCAGCTCCCAGACTGCTGCATTGGACAGCACAGTATGGGGAGGAGGTGAGCAGCCCTCAGTGGTGAAAGAACAGGTTAAAGACTATTTAGAAAAGCTGGACGTGCACAAGTCCATGGGTCCAGATATAATGCATCCGAGGGTGCTGAGGAACTTGGCTGATGTGATTGCAGAGCCATTGGCCATTATCTTTAAAAAACTGTGGCAATCAGGGGAGATCCTGGAAGACTGGAAAAAGGCAAATAGAGAGTCCATCTTTAAAAAAGGGAAGGAGGATGATCCAGGGAACTACAGCCTCACCTCAGTCCCTGGAAAAATCATGGAGCAGGTCCTCAAGGAATCCATTTTGAAGCACTTAGAGGAGAGGAAAGTGATCAGGAACAGTCAGCATGGATTCACCAAGGGCAAGTCATGCCTGACTAACCTAATTGCCTTCTATGAGGAGATAACTGGCTCTGTGGATGTGGGGAAAGCGGTGGATGTGATATAGCTTGACTTTAGCAAAGCTTTTGATACAGACTCCCACAGTATTCTTACCGGCAAGTTAAAGAAGTATGGGATGGATGAATGGACTATAAGGTGGATAGAAAGCTGGCTAGATCGTCGGGCTCAACGGGTAGTGATCAATGGCTCCATGTCTAGTTGGCAGCCAGTATCAAGCGGAGTGCCCCAGGGGTCAGTCCTACGGCCAGTTTTGTTCAATATCTTCATTAATGATCTGGATGATGGGATGGATTGCACCCTCAGCAAGTTCCCAGATGACACTAAGCTGGGGGGCGGGGAGAAAGAGGTAGATACGCTGGAGGGTAGGCATAGGGTCCAGAGTGACCTAGATGGATTGGGCCAAAAGAAATCTGATGAGGTTCAACAAAGACAAGTGCAGAGTCCTGCACTTAGGACGGAAGAATCCCATGGACTGCTACAGACTAGGGATCGAGGGGATAGGCAGCTGTTCTGCAGAAAAGGACCTAGGGATTACAGTGGACGAGAAGCTGGATATGAATCAGCAGTGTGCCCTTGTTGCCAAGAAGGCTAACAGCATATTGGGCTGCATTCGTAGGAGCATTGCCAGCAGATCGAGGGAAGTGATTATTCCCCTCTATTTGGCACTGGTGAGGTCACATCTAGAGTGTTGCATCCAGTTTTTAGCCCCCCACTACAGAAAGGATGTGGACATATTGGAGAGAGTCCAGCGGAGGACAACGAAAATGATCAGGCGGCTGGGGCACATGATTTATGAGGACAGGCTGAGGGAACTGGGGTTATTTAGTCTGCAGAAGAGAAGAGTGAGGGGGGATTTGATAGCAGCCTTCAACTACCTGAAGGGGGGGTCCGAAGAGGATGGAGCGAGGCTGTTCTCAGTGGTACCAGATGACAGAACAAGGAGCAATGGTCTCATGTTGCAGTGGGGGAGGTTTAGGCTGGATATCAGGAAACACTATTTCACTAGGAGGGTGGCGAAGCACTGGAATGGGTTACCTAGGGAGGTGGTGGAATCTCCATCCTTAGAGATTTTTAAGGCCCGGCTTGACAAAGCCTGGCTGGGATGATTTAGTTGGGGTCGGTTCTGCTTTGAGCAGGGGGTTGGACTAGATGACCTCCTGAGAACTCTTCCAACCTTAATCTTCTATGATTCTATGCACTCACACAAGACCCAGGCTGTTCTCTCTGGCTACACGTCTCTCTCCACCCCACCTGCAAAGCTAGTGCCAAATTCAAACCAGAGCCAGCCCCTGTGGCTCTAGGCAGTGTGCACCCTTCCCACCTAACAGGGCAGAGGGGAGCAGCCCCAGCAGCTGTGGGGATAACAGGCGCTCGGCCTGGCCACGAGCGATTCAGCAGCCCGGTTAGGGGAAGGCTGCGTGTTTCAGCAGTGTGTTTAGAAGAGCGCCTAGGTCCGGAGGTTGCAGGGTTTAAATAAACTTGAGCGAAGGACCTCCCGCCGAATTGCCGCCGCAGATCGCGATCGCGGCTTTTTTTTGTTTGTTTGGTTTTTTTTGTTTGGCTGCTCGGGGCGGCCAAAACCCTGGAGCCGGCCCTGATGCCAGCCTGGCTTTCTGCTCACATAGACCCTTAACTCCTTGCTCTATGCCTCCTAGTGGCTACCCTGAGTAGTGGAGCTCACCATCACAACTAAAGTCACAGACACTGCTCCTAGGGACAGGCTATCCCAGCAGAGCACCAAGCCACGGAGCCTCCACGAGCCAGGCCAGCCTAGAGCGACCAGCATTGCAGCATTCCTAGACTCAGCCCTGCAGACCAGCCCGGCTGCCTGGCCTTTGCAAAGCTGCCCTGGGTGCAGGACGCTGGCAGGGCAGCACGTCGAGCTTGGCCAGGCCCACAGGGCAGCCTCAGTGCACCCGGTACTTATGTGAGGGTGCGGATGCACTTGGCCGAGTCCCGGATGTCCCACATCTTGATGTAGGAGGTGGAGATGGTGAAGACCAACCCTGAGTGGCTGCAGTACTTGATGGACACCACATTATTGGGGTGGCCCTTCAGCGAGGCGATTTCCTGGCCCGTCACCAGGTTCCACATTTTGCAGCTCCAATCTGCGGGAGGAGGCAGGAGCATGTGATGCTGCGGGACCTTCCTGTCCTCAGCAGAGGAACCCCACGGCTCCTCCCCCCCACTGCCTCCCCCTGATCCAAGGAGTCCCAGGGGCGAGAGGGGAGTCACGGGGCCAGTTCCTGGCTTGTGGATTGGCTGGAGCCTAGCACAGGATGGACTCAGCACCTTACAGATGGCTCCAGGGTGCGCTTGGCTCTCGGGCCCGCTGGGTACTGACATGCCAGGTGCCCCAGGGCCTTATCACCAGCCCGTTCCCAGGCTTGGCATGGCAGTACATTTCCTTCCCAGTCGCCGTCCCCTGGCATTAAACAAGGGACTCCGCGCTGGGGATGTGCACCTGGCAGCACGCAGCCTCCTGAGAACAGACAGGCCAGGCTGCGGGGCGAGGGCTCCCAGAGACAAATGGCAGGAGGGCAATGCTGGGAACTCCCAGGCCGTCTTCAGCTAGAGCACGAGGGCGCCCCGGCATCCTGGAGAGCACGAATCTAGCTTCAGCTCAGCCTTTGTCCCCCCGTTCTCTGCACTAGATGGGTCGGTCTCCTGGAGGAACCTAAGTGTCGATCAGGAGTTCCTGGCTTATGCAATGTCAGTTTCCAGCTCTTGTAAAAAAAACGGTGACTTCCCTTACCCAGGAGCTGGCGTTCTTCAGGCTGTGCTGTGCCTGTAGACGTTCCACTGTAGGGGCGTGTGCACCCAGGGCACGCGAGTCGCAGACGTTTTCCAGCAGTACCACGGAGCGGTGCCTGTGCCCCTGCTCTCCCCGTGCGCTCAGGCACTGGCATCAAAACGACCGTGGCGTCTTCTCCCGCCTCACCAGCAACCAGAGCCAGGGCTCCGCGCTGGACAAGTAAGAACCTCGCGGGGCAAGGAGAGGGTGGGAGGGTGAACCCAGGGCCGGCTCTAGGTTTTTGGCCACCCCAAGCAAAAAAATTTTTGGCTGCCCCCACACCAGCCCTGGGCTCTCACCCCCCCACTCCCAGGGCAGGTATATCAGTCTCACAGCAGCAGCTCAGTCTGCTCAACATCACTCCAGGGCCAGGAACTCGCTCCTGCCTGACATCGGCAACAGGCTGAGCCTGCTCCAGCCCTGTTCCTAGTCCTACTCCAGCCCTGGTCTCGCTGCAGCCTTGCTCCACCCATGCCCTGCCCCGCCCCCTGAGTCCAGCTCCAACCACTAGGCCTGACCACCTCCATCACCTTTACTGACACCATCACTTCCATAGGAAATGGCACTGAGGTTGCCGGGGGAACAGGCATTCTCAGGTTGCCAGGAGCCATTGTTCTATTTACCAGGACAGTCCGATGCCAGGACAGTGCCCCTGAGCGCTGGAGAGGACTAGGGCTGCATTAGGGCACGTGAAGTGCAGCTGCTGGAGAGTCAGCAGAACCGCCCGGAGACAGCCACGCTTGCCTCCCAGCCCGGGAAGCCCAGAGACCCAGAGCGTAGACGTCTCTCAGAGCATCTCTGCCAGCAGGAGACATTGGGTGAGGAATAGAGCCGTCCCGCCTTCGGGCAGGAGCCATTCAGGAGACCCAGCGTGGGGGGAATTGGGCTGTGTGTGTACAATGTCTAGCACCGCGGGGCCCTGATCTGGGACTGAGCCCTCTGGGCACTGCCGAAATACAAAGAAGAACAGCAGGGCTGGAGGATTTACAGGCTCCGTGTGAGGAGGGCTGGTTGGGTTGAGCCAGCAGTGAGTCCCCAGTAACACAGAGCTGCGCTAGTGATGGAAGATCTATTTTGTCTTCCCTACCTAGCACAGTTCACAACTTAGCACTGACCAGCTGCAAGGATCCTGGCGGGCCCTGGTATGGTTGTAGCAGCAGACTCAATGTTCGGGAAAAGCGAGATATGTGCAATAGGCAATGTAGTTCCATCTGGGCACCAGCCAGCTCCTGTGCCCCAGAGAGCTCTCACAGCTCACACTGAACCAGGGACAAAGGGGGCAGGAGGTTGGAAGAGAAGGTGCCATCCTGGGACCCAGGAGACCCATAGTCAATTCCCAGCTCTGCCACAGATGCTCTGCGTGGCCTCGGGCAAATCCCTTATTCCCTCTGTGCTGCAGTTCCCTGTCTGTTCAGTGGGGGTAGCAGCCAGGCCCTGCCCTGCAGGGGGCGGTTAGAATAAATGCAATCGAGGTTGGACAGTGCTCTGATGCCACGGGGATGAGGGCCAGGATGGTGCCTAAGACAGACCAAAAGCAAGGGGGAGCTACAGAGCCAGTGGTGAGAGGGGTTTGGCCTTTGACAGTCTGCCCTGGGTGGGGAAGGACAGGCTCTAAAGCCCCGGCCAGGCCAAAACTAATCTGGGCTGGAGCATCCCATGGCTGGGCAGTCACACATTGGCTGGCTTGTGACTCACCTGCCCATTGTGACATGCCCCCTGCTGGCTGCCAAAGCCTCATCCCCTCACTGCCAGGCTTGGCTCTGGCAGAGCGAGAGCTGGCACGTGCCGCTGGGAAAGCTGATCCGGCCGTTTCAGCTCCGCCACTGATAGCAGAAAGTGGGTGGCCCATATACACGCTGGCTTCTGCCCACTCCTGACTCCAGGTAGGAGAATCTTCTATTGCCCGCCTCTGCTTTTCCATTGCATCGCCAGCCACACCGAGCCTTCCCCGAGCACCTGGCTGTGCGGCGCATGTCTACTAAGTGCCCCTTTATCCCCCCACCTAGAGACTTAAGAAATGCATAGGGGAAACTGAGGCACCCCTACAGTATTCAGAGGAAACATTAAGAACAGTCCCACTTCGTCACAGTGAGGGAGTTGGAGAGTCTGTGGGAAGCCCCCTCTCTTGTGAAATCAACCACCCCCACACGGTGCAGGCCGCTCCAGATCGGGGGAAGGGGCCAGCTGTGAATTTGGAGCCAGATCCTGGTTTGGATCTGAATCCACCGGCGCTGCGGAGCGTTCAGCTGTGGGGAGCTAGCTCCCGCCCGTGCAAGATCACAAAGTGCCACTTCAGCCAGCCGCCTGCCAGGCTCTGGCAGCGCCCTGTGTGGAGCTGCAGCTGGGCCCTCCAGAGCCGAGCTGCTGCTCCTCCTCTCTGCTGGCCAGCCAGCCGCAGCGCCTCAGCACCTGCCCGCTCAGCCCCACCTCAGTGCTCCTGCCTCCCCAATCTCCTCCCTGGCGCTGCACCTCGCCCCCTGCACCTGGCATGTCAATACCCAGCGGGGCCGGGAGCCAAGCGTCCCGGGAGCCATCTGTAAGGTGCTGATTCCCTCCTGTGCTGGGCTCCAGCTAATCCACAAGCCAGGAACTGGCCTTGGGACTCCCAGAGCAGGTATATCAGTCTCACAGCAGCAGCTCAGTCTGCTCAACATCACTCCAGGGCCAGGAACTCGCTCCTGCCTGACATAGGCAACAGGCTGAGCCTGCTCCAGCCCTGTTCCTAGTCCTACTCCAGCCCTGGTCTCGCTGCAGCCTTGCTCCACCCATGCCCTGCCCCGCCCCCTGAGTCCAGCTCCAACCACTAGGCCTGACCACCTCCATCACCTTTACTGACACCATCACTTCCATAGGAAATGGCACTGAGGTTGCCGGGGGAACAGGCATTCTCAGGTTGCCAGGAGCCATTGTTCTATTTACCAGGACAGTCCGATGCCAGGACAGTGCCCCTGAGCGCTGGAGAGGACTAGGGCTGCATTAGGGCACGTGAAGTGCAGCTGCTGGAGAGTCAGCAGAACCGCCCGGAGACAGCCACACTTGCCTCCCAGCCCGGGAAGCCCAGAGACCCAGAGCGTAGACGTCTCTCAGAACATCTCTGCCAGCAGGAGACATTGGGTGAGGAATAGAGCCGTCCCGCCTTCGGGCAGGAGCCATTCAGGAGACCCAGCGTGGGGGGAATCGGGCTGTGTGTGTACAATGTCTAGCACTGCAGGGCCCTGATCCGGGACTGAGCCCTCTGGGCACTGCCGAAATACAAAGGAGAACAGCAGGGCTGGAGGATTTACCGGCTCCGTGTGAGGAGGGCTGGTTGGGTTGAGCCAGCAGTGAGTCCCCAGTAACACAGAGCTGCGCTAGTGATGGAAGATCTATTTTGTCTTCCCTACTTAGCACAGTTCAAAACTTAGCACTGACCAGCTGCAAGGATCCTGGCGGGCCCTGGTATGGTTGTAGCAGCAGACTCAATGTTCGGGAAAAGCGAGATATGTGCAATAGGCAATGTAGTTCCATCTGGGCACCAGCCAGCTCCTGTGCCCCAGAGAGCTCTCACAGCTCACACTGAACCAGGGACAAAGGGGGCAGGAGGTTGGAAGAGAAGGTGCCAGCCTGGGACCCAGGAGACCCATGGTCATTTCCCAGCTCTGCCACAGATGCTCTGCGTGGCCTCGGGCAAATCCCTTATTCCCTCTGTGCTGCAGTTCCCTGTCTGTTCAGTGGGGGTAGCAGCCAGGCCCTGCCCTGCAGGGGGCGGTTAGAATAAATGCAATCGAGGTTGGGCAGTGCTCTGATGCCACGGGGATGAGGGCCAGGATGGTGCCTAAGACAGACCAAAAGCAAGGGGGAGCTACAGAACCGGTGGTGAGAGGGGTTTGGCCTTTGACAGTCTGCTCTGGGTGCCTGGGCTGTCAGACCCCAGCCAGCCACTGGCATTGCCAGACCTCCCTGATCTCTGGTGCTGCTGCTCTCCCTGCTTCTAGGAGTCACTGCCTCCCCCTGGGCCGAGACTCCCGCAGCAATCATCTCCTGGGGCTGCCATGGCACTGAGCGGCTAGCAAGGCCTGAGACTCAGTTCGGCGGGGGGCAGGGGGGTGCTATGAAAGCAGTTTCCGTGTTGTTGCCGCGGTGGGAGGGGAAGCAGAGATGGGGCCATTTTACATCCTACGGCCAAGGCGCCCAGCAGCTTGGGCAGGCGCAAAGAGCCGCCCGCGTGGGCTGGGAGCTGGGGGAGGGGAGAGTTCGGGAACCCCTGGTCTGCACTGTCACAAGGAGGAGGAACCGGGATGGAACTGATTCTCCCACTCGGGGATCCGGAGGACCCCCCCCCCCCCCGGCTCCAGCTGTATGGACGCCGGGAGGGGCTCTGGCCTGGGGTCTGCAGGAGCTGGGACTAGATGAGCCCAGCGGTCCCCTCCGGCCTAACGTCTGTGACTGTGGGGAGCGGAAGGTCCCTCCCATGACCCCGGTGGGGAAGGAGAGGCTCTAAGCCCCGGCGAGGCCAGAACTAGTCTGGGCTGGGGCATCCCATGGCTGGGCAGTCACACACTGGCTGGCTTGTGACTCGCCTGCCCATTGTGACACGCCCCCTGCTGGCTGGCACAGCCTCATCCCCTCACTGCCAGGCTTGGCTCTGGCAGAGCGAGAGCTGGCACGTGCCGCTGGGAAAGCTGAGCCAGCCATTTCAGCTCCGCCACCGGCAGCAGAAAGTGGGTGGCCCATATACACGCCAGCTTCTGCCCACTCCTGACTCCAGGTAGGAGAATCTTCTATTGCCCGCCTCTGCTTTTCCATTGCATCGCCAACCACACCGAGGTTAGATGAGAAGGTACCAGCCTCCCTGCCGCTCTCCTGCCTTCTGCTCCTGCCCCTTCACGGGTGTGTCTGAGCAACTCCTGCTGCTCACGAGCCCGCCCCAGCTCCCCCACCCCGCTGGCCTCGCCCACCTGCGAACTGCCACGGCCCCAATATTCCGGGGGGAAGGGATCAGGGTCATTTCATTGGGCAGGAAGAATCCTGAGTGGTTGGATCCAGCCTGTCTGCTGTGCAGCTTGTGAACCAGGAGAAGGAGAGGTGGGAGTGACCCAGAGGAGGCCGTTTGGCCTGTGGGATGGGCTGCTGGCCTGGGAGTTCGGAGACCTGGGTTCTAATCCTGGGTGACTTTGAGCACATCCCTTCCCTTGTTTCCCTGCTGGCTGCCTTGGCTAGTTAGAGTCTGAGCCCTACAGCCCAGCCATTGTCTGCAGCACCTGGTGCAACAGGGCCCTGAGCTCCGCTGGCATCTGGAGGTGCTGGTGGGACAGAAAGAACTGGGCTGGCCCTGATGCTGAACGGGGCAATCGCCTCTCGTCACTCACAAGCAATGCCTTGTCCTGGCTTCTTGTAGGATGGCTGAGGAGGGCCGCCCAGAGCCCAGGCGCGCCTGGGAGGAGACAAAACCTCCCCCAGGGAAGAGTCGGCGGAAGAGGCCATGGCAGCAGCAGGAGCTGTGTGTGCCTCAGCCCTTCCGTGCCGGTGAGTGGGCGCCTTCTGGGTGGGCGGAGGGGGCTGCAAAAATGACCGGGGCCATGGCCCTGCATTGGGGTGGGGCTTGGCCCCTGTGGGGGTTGGGTGGCAAGACTAGGGTGTCACTGGGGGGAGAAGACTCCATAGACCTTGTACTGCTCTGGGCTGCCACGAGATGGAGAGACAGGAAAACCCAGGCAGGGGGGAATGGCCCCTCCTGCTGGCAGCAACTGCAGCCTCTAAAGCTGATCGGGGCATAGCGGCAGAAGCATCAGGTGGAGACTGACTGAATCGCCCACCCCGATCTGTCACGCTGCAGGGTCGGAGGATGTTTTCCACCAGTCGAAGGGGATGCTTGGTGCACGGTGGGTTGTTAAAGCCTAGGATTGCAGGGCGCCGGCCAGAGCATAAGATGCTCCCTGATGTTGCAGCCCCATCTGCTGGCTGGCTCCTTTGTCGCATGTCGCAGCACAGGGCATTTGGGGGGGAGTGTTGACGATGGGAGCCCAGTGCCTGCCCAGGTTACACCCAGTGGCTCTGGCTGGCTGTTGGTGGCAGGAGAGGCAGTCAGAACAAGCAGAACGGGCAGGCTCTGGGTCCCCATATCCCATGCAGACTGGGCAGCTGTTCCCTCTCCTGCCGCAAGGACCAGACCGATTCACTCCCAGTCCCTCTGCCCCCTCCAGCAATGGCCCGGAGAGTGGGGACACCCCTCATGGCCTGACATCGTCCCTCCTTCCAGGTGTGGCGCTCCCCAAATCCCCAGACTGAGCCTGCATGCTGGGTGGGGAAGTGGGGTGGCCGCTGGGAACCAGGGCTCCGACTGGGTCTTTGCTGGGCTGGGCAGCAAAGAGGTGGGGAAGCCAGGGATCGCTGTGCCAGACCCTGCCGTGCATCGGGGCTGCTCCCCTGCTGGGGCGGGAGTGGGGGCAAGGGTTTTCTCTAAGATCTCTGTCACCCAGACTGCAGCTTGGCAGACCCAGGTATTACCACTGCTCTGTCTTTGATCAGATTCACCATCCCCATGTAACGACGCCTCCTGCTTTAAGGGGCCAGACTTGAATGAGAAAGAGGCCCTGGAGTGCATAGATGCCTTTCTGAAGGACAATGAACAGGTACCAAGAGCCCTCCTCTGATCTGTCAGCTAGTGCCCTGTCCACATGCACATCTGCCCTTCTCCAGATGATGCATGGATTCTAAGGCCAGACGGAACCACTGTGACCTCCTGTATAACACAGGCCAGAGACCTGCCCCCAAATAATTCCTGTTTAAACTAAAGCATCTTAAAAAGTCCCGTCTTGAGTTACAAAAGGTCACCCACCATGCCCCTTGCTCAGTTGTTCCAATGGTCTATTACTTTCTCTGTTAAAAACGTACATTTCCAGTCTGAATTTGTCTAGCTTCAATTTCCAGCCCCTTGTGGACTTGTGCGCACTGGATTTGGCCCGTCCCTAGTGTGACGGGTTGCCCCCCTTTGAGGTGCCACCTGATGTACCGGGATACCACCGAGCCCACCTGTTCTGCCAGCCTGGGCCCCCTTTACCTTGTCTTGCTGGGCTAGGCTCACAAGCCTCTTCCAGCCATGCACTCAGGCAGGGCCACGCCCAGCTGCAGAAAGACACAGACACTGAGATCAGCTCTGGGAAGACTCAGCTGAAGGGACTTGTCCCAGTACTCTGGTGCCCACCTCCTTTGGAGTACAGACCCAAAGGTTTTATGAAATTCGCCCCCTCCCTCGATGTGGAGAGAGGTATGCACAACTCTTTGCCCCTCCCACCCAGTTACTAATTGCACAAACTGGGTTATGATATAAACAAGAAATAAGATTATTAACTACAAGAGGTAGATTGTAAGTGGTTATAAGAGATAGCAAATGGTACAAAGCAGATTGCACTAGTAAATAAACACAACACGCAAACTAAGCTTTCCACACTGGATAGATAGGCTCTACATTAGCAAATTCTTACCCTGAGTGATAAACGGGTGGGCAGATTCTTAAGGCACAAGCTGCCTTGGCTTTGCAGCTTGGATTTCCCAGGTTTTCTTACACAGGCTAGGAATCTCTCTCCAGCCTGGGACCATCACTTCTCATAGTTCAATCTTTGTCCCTCAGGTGTTTCCAGGTGTCTTATTGCAGGGAGCATGAGGTCCCCCCCGATGTCATTGTTCACCTTTTATCTCCTCTTCCCACCCGCTGGAAAACTCTTTTGCTGTGACCTGGGTCCAACAGTTCCCATTGTGTAGCGTTCTCTTGGAGAGGTTTCTATTGAGTACAGTTCCTGGGGTAACCCTGCTGCTTATGTGCATTTCCTCACTAAGCCATTGTTTGGCGTTTTTACTGTTGTACCTGAAAGGCTGTTTTGAACCTCACAACGTGTTTCAGGAACACAGACATAGCTGAACTTCATAACTTCACATACAACGATAGCACATACAATCCAATGAGACATTAATGTCTAGCAGATAAAGACTTTTAGAATGATACCTTACAATACGTACTTTGTAGAAAACATATCCTAATGACATGACAGTGGTGAATATTGGGGTGTCAGGGTGTCCCACCCAGCTGTTCCTCCCACTCTGTCAAGCCCCCAGTAACACTGTCTGGCTGCTTAGCCCCCATGTTGCAGTTCCTCTTTGGACACCTACCCCGTGAGATCTGCTCCCTCTCTGGTCCGGTTTCATACAGAGTTGCCCTGCCCTCCCCAGATAGTCACTCCTGTTACCAGATGAATGGCCTTCTGCCATTCGGCATATCAAAGCCTGAGCAGCACTGGGGGGAAGCTTTCTAACATCTCTCCCACTGGCAGCTCCTTTCCACGCTAACCTTCCTGTTTGTGTCTAATCTCTGCGGGGCGTAGGACGAGGCCCAGAAAATGAAATTTTTGAAGGACATCATCATCCTCAGCAGAGCCATCTGGGCTAGGAGCCCAGAAAAAAACATGGATAATGTGACCAGCAAAGCCCTGCTAGTGGAGAAGATAAAGGTGAGTAAAACACACACTGGGGCTGTGTTACCTGGCGGGTTTAGTGATTGGCCTGGAGATCTCTGCAGATTTGTCTAACTTGAGCTGCCAATCATTGGATCGTGTTAGACGTTTGTCTGTTAGACTGAAGAGCCCATTATCAAATATTTGCTCCCCGTGTAGGTACTTACAGACTGTCATCAAGTCACCCTGTAACCTTCTCTTCGTTCAGCTGAACTAATTGAGCTCCTTGAGTCTCTCACTATCAGACATGTTTCCCAATCCTCCAATCACTCTTGTGGCTCTTCTCTGACCCCTCTCCAATTTATCAACATTCTCCTTGAATTGTGGGCACCGGACCTGGACACAGGATCCCAGCAGCGGTCGCACCAGTGCCAAATACAGAGGGAAAATAACCTCTCTAACAACTGGAGTTTGCCCTGTTTCTACATCCCAGGATGGCATTAGCCCTTTTGGCCCCAGCGTCGCACTGGGCGTTCATGGGCAGCTGATTACCCTGACTGCCAAGTCTTTTCCAGAGTCACCGCTTCCCAGGTTAGAGCCCCCCATGCTGTGAGTGTGGCCTGCATTCTTTGTTCCTAAACATATAACTGTATGGAAATGTAGAGTGTTCCCTTGCACCCAGCTTCCCAAGTCACCGGGTCGCTCTGTATACGCCAGTCTCCCTGCCCAGAGCCCCAACACTCCGCAGTCAGTGCCCACTAGGGAACTAGCAACAAATCTGCTCCGTAGATTTGGCAAGTCTTTGCTCTCCAGCACTGCAGAAAGCTTTCCAGAGCTCACCTCCCTTCCCTGAACGTGGGACAGCGTGGGCTGGTGGGTGGTCCAGTGGGCTGGGGCTCAGCACACCCGGGTTCTACTCCCAGTTCTGCAGTAAGACCTTGGGCAAGTCACTTCCCCCTCTGTGCCTCAGTTTCCCTCCCATGCCTTGTCTCGTCTAGTTAGCTCGTGAGTTCTCTGGGGCAGGGACTGGCTCTCACTGTGTGTGTGCAGCACTGGGCACAAGGGGGCCTGATCTCAGGTGGTGTCCCTGGGTGCTAATGCTGATGGAGCCTTTCAGTGCACTGGCGCGTGACACTGGGGCACTGACCACAGGCCCTGCACTGCGCTCCCCGGCTGGAGCCCTGCACACCATCAAGTCCGCAGTAGGACGACCTGGCTGCCGAGCCCACATGTTGCAGGCCCTGCGCTTTGCTCCCCAGTCGGAGCCTTGCAGGAGCTTGGAGCCCGGCTGGCATTTCCCCACGTTGTCTCCCCAGGAGCTGATTCATCACGAGTCCGTCGACTCCCTGACCAGCGTGGTGCGTCAGCAAGCGATGCTCGCCATCATGGAGCTGAGGTACCCAGCCTGCCCGGCCCAGCCCCAGCCAGTGCCTCTTCGCATGGCCAGTTCTCCAGGGCATTCCCCCCTCTGCTCCTCCCCCATCTTCTGATTCCGCCGGGCACGTGGCACCAGGTGATGGTGCTGGTGCATGTGGGCTGGCACCAGTGGGTAGATGGTGGAGGATTCTTCGGTGCCTGGCGACCTCTCCACGTGGCCTTATGAAGATGTGGGGGAGGGAATGAGGGGGTTAGGACTGGTCCCCTCTGGGACCCCGCAGGCGATGGCTCTGGGGGGAGAGGGGCAGTTGGGTGCTGCTGGAGCGGAGCAACCGAAGTCACTGCCAGCTGTGCCAGCTGCGTCACACCGGCAGCTCAGCGACCCCCTGTGGCTGAGAAGTTGGGCAGGCTGAGCCCTGGCACGTGGCACTGCCTGTGCCATGGGGGGCTCTCTCTCAGTGCCGCTGGTGCCCTGCTCTGAGCTTCCCAGAAGCCTGCCCATCAGGCGTCCGGAGGTGGCAGATGCTGCGGGCTGGAGCTGGGCTCTCGCTGTTGGCTCAATAGGTTCCCCAGGAATGGGAGGGGGAGGCGGGGCAGGCGCTGGAGCGGCTCTCCCCACTGGGCACTGGCTTCCTGACAGCGGGGCAGGCGACGGCATTGGCCACGATCCCATCTCTGCTGGGGCGGAGGGGGGGGATTTGCGTCAGCAGTGGGCGTAGCTGTTCCTCACTGGCTGCCGCCTGCCACGAGGGGCGTGGCTCTGTCCTGCAGGGGGCAAGTAGTCACCTGGCACCTCATTGCATGTGCTGGGGCCATGCTCTGGCAGTGGGGGTGAAGGGGTTAATGCTGTCTGGGCTGTCCCCACCTTCCTGCCCCCCTGCACACAGCTGGGTGCCATGTCCAGCAGGCCGAGAGCTCTGGTCAAGGGTCAGGGCTTGGATCCCTGCCTGGATTCTGCCCTGCTGCGGGCTGATGCAGCATCTCTCTGCTGGCCTGGACTGTGCAGCCACAGTGCAGACGGCTCTGGTGGGAGGGTCTCTTTGCCCCCAGCGGGACAGGACTGGCAGACTCCTTTGCACTGTGGCCACTTGTTTCAGAGGCACTTTGGTGCCAGCAGGCTCTAGTCTCCCGTCCGTGCCGTTTGCGGGATGTCGTTTCTCGGCGAAGCGCAGCGATCTCTGCCCCAGCTGGTGAGTCCTGGTGGGGTCACAGCAGACAGCTGCAGGCTACACTAAGTCCCTGCCTGTTGGTAGGAGAGAAGGCAGCACCAGCTCCCTCCACCGCCCCCTGACCTGTTCTCATCCGCCACCTCCCATCCGGAGCCCCCCCAGGTGTTTCCATGTCCTGGGAGCCTGACGCCAACATTAGCGCATCAGTCCCGCCTCAGCCCTCCAATCCGCACGTGTCTCTTCTCTTAGCAAAGTGAAGCCACCGCTGCGGGGCCTGGAACTATCCAGCCTGCTGGCTACCTGCTTCTCCAGTGTCTTCTCCCTGCCTCCAGCAGAGACCATGCAGGGCGTGGAGGCTGCTCTCTACACCAAGGTAAGCCCCAAATCGGCCACGCGGAGCCGCCCCAAACCGAGTGGGAATCCTGCCAGTCGCTCATGTACCTGTCCCCTGGGTAACCTGGCACTGGCACACGAGTGTAATAATCATAGCTCCTCGGCAGGACTTCAGCTCAGGACCTGCAGCACCAAAGCACAGGCCCCACTGCTGCAGATAAAGGAGTAACTCCCTCATAGGGTAGCAGTAGTAGGCATTTATCCTTCACATGCACCGACAATTAGTGGGGAACAGACACTCCCTTCACAAGCACATTCATCCCCAGTGCCTGGCTGGAGGCACAGGCCTGCGATCGGCTGCTTCAGACGCACACAGGCCAGGGGAACCGAAGCTTGGCTGGAAAACTCCCCCCCAAATGTGCAGTCCTTTCTGACTCTTCCAGTGGGTTAGACTGCATGCAATGGCCTTTCTGGGGACAGCAAAGGCAGGTGGCGTCCTGTTGCCAGGAGGAGTTTGCAGTAGGTCCCCTGTGGGTACAAGTGAGTGGGTGAGCTGGAATACCAGGGGCTGCTGTGGCCTGGGGGGTGTCACACGCCAGGGCATTGGTTCATCTCCTGGCTGGGTAACGCCACTTGCTCTGGTGTCTCCTCTGCTCTGCACACAGACTCTGAGAGCCATGGACGAGATGGTGAAGGCCTTGGTGTGCGAGGATCGGGAGCCCAACCTTCTGGTGGTGGAGAACATCTTGGAGGTCTGGAGGCGTGGGGGCAGGAAGGGGACTAGTCCTGTAGCTGGGGTGGGGCTCAGGGACCAAGGCTCCATTTAATCCCAAGCATGGGACACTCCCCCCCCCCCCCCCCCAGTGCCTTTGGCTCCTCAAAGTACGTTCTATACAAAGGTTCTTGGGCTGGAGGGCCAAGTGCCCCCGCTATATCTGAAAAACGTCTGCACGGGGTGGGGGTGGAGGAGTGCAGGATCTGCCGTGTTCTCCACTGAGCCCCCATCTGACCCTGGCATTCATTTGTGTTCACCATGGGCCCCACCAACCTGGCCAGAGCCCAGAGCTAGATTCCCCCAACGTTCTAGTTCTGGGGCCACAGGAAGTAGATTCTGTGGGTGGTTTGTGCTCCAAAAAGAGGGAAGCAACAGAGGGTCCTGTGGCACCTTTAAGACTAACAGAAGTATTGGGAGCATAAGCTTTCGTGGGTAAGAACCTCACTTGCATCTGAAGAAGTGAGGTTCTTACCCACGAAAGCTTATGCTCCCAATACTTCTGTTAGTCTTAAAGGTGCCACAGGACCCTCTGCTGCTTTTTACAGATTCAGACTAACACGGCTACCCCTCTGATAAAAAGAGGGAAATGTCCTTGACAGAGATTCGGTCTCCTCGATTCCAGAGCCTGGGAAGAGGGAACAGAGAAGTGCAGGGCTGGAAGGGATCTCAAGAGGTCATCTACTCCACCCCCTGCACTGAGGCAGGGCCAAGCATTCCTAGACCGTCCCTGATGAGTGTTTGTCCAGCCTGTTTTTTAAAACCTCCATGATGGGGAGTCCACCACTTCCCTAGGTCACCTGTTCCAGTGCTTAGCCACCCTTAGACTTTTTCCTATTATTTAACGTAAATCTCCCTTGCTGCAGATTAAGCCCATTACTTCTTGTCCTACCTTCAGGGGACATGGAGAACAATTCGTCACCATCCTCTGTATAACAGCCCTTAACGTATTTGAAGACTGTTACCAGGTGCCCCCTCCGTCTTCTCAAGACGAAACATGCCCAGTTTGTTCAACCTTTCTTCACAGGTCAGGTTTTCTAAACCGCTGATCACTTTTGTCGCTGTCCTCTGGACTGGCCCCAGTTTGTTCACATCTTTCTTAAAGCGTGGTGCCCAGAACTGGACACAGTGCTACAAGCTAATACACCTCAGAATGACATTTCCCTTTTTCACAACAGCATCACACTGTTGATTCATATTCAGTGTGAGACCCATGATAACCCCCAGATCCTTTTCTGCAGTACTGCCACCTAGCCGGTTATCCCCCACTTTGTTTTTATGCATTTGATTTTTCCTTTCTAAGTGCGTTACGTCACATTTGTTTTGACTGAATTTCATCTTGTTGACTTGAGATCAACTCTCCAATTTAGCAAGCTCATTTTGAATTCTAATCTGTCCTCCAAAGTGCTTGCAACCCTTCCCAGCTTGGTGTCATCCGCAAACTTTACAAGCATACTCACCTCTCCATTAACCAAGTTCTTAATGAAAATATTGACTAGTACTGGACCCAGGCACACCCCTGGGGGACCCCACTTGAGACACCCTCCCACTTTGCCAGCGAGTCAGTGATAACTCCTCTTTGAGTATGGTCTTTCCATCAGTTGTGCGCCCACTTTATAGTAATCTCATCTGGATCATACTGGCTTAGTTGGCTTATGAGAATGTCTTGTGGAACTGAGTCAAAAGCCTTACTAAACTTCATATACATCATCATATACTGCCTCCTTCCATCCACTAGGCAAGTAACCCTGTCAAAGAAGGAAATTAGATTTGTTTGGCATGGTTTGTTCTGGACAAATCCATGGTGCTCTTCCTTATCACCCTATTATCTCCTCTAGGTTCTTACAAACTGTTTAATAAGTTGTTCAGTATCTTTCTGGGTACCAAAGTTAGGCTGACAGGTCTATAATTCCTTGGGGCCTCCTCGTTCCCCTTTCTGAAGATAGGTTCTGTGTCTGCCCTTCTCCAGTCCTCTGAGACCTCAGCCCTCCTAACGGTTCAGAGATTGCTTTGCCTAGCTCCATCTAGGGTGAATATCATGTGGCTCTGCCAGCTTGAATTCATCTAACTGACCTAAATCGTCTTTTACCTGTTCTCTCCCGAGTCTGGCCTGTATTCCTTCCCCCTTGTTGTTAATATTGTGTTAAGCATCTAGTCACCATTAACCTTTTTAGTGAAAACTGAAGCAAAAAAGGCATTAAACACCTTGGCTTTGTCTGTGTCATCCATTATTTTCTCTCCTTCCCTGCTGAGTAGTGGCCCCTCACTTTCCTTTGTCTTTCTCTTGCTCCGAATGCATTTATAGAGCTGCTTCTGATTGTCTTTTATGTCCCTTGCCAGTTAGAACTCATTTTTGCCTTAAGCTTTCTGATTTTCTCCCTATGTGCTTGTGCTATTTTTTGGTACTTCTCCTCAGCAATTTGTCCCAATTTGTTTCTCTCAGGTCCTGCTCCCCTGGACCGCATCCAAGGAGGTGCATGGGCGGCTGAGGGCAGTGGAAAGGATCACCTGCCTGTCGAAATTCATGGCTGAAAAACCCAAATTAAAGGTGAGCAGCCTGTGACCCTGGCCGCCTCCTAACTGCACTGAGCAGCCTCGCGGTGCAGCGCTCCCTGGCAGGGAAAACCCGGGCCTAGAATAGTGACTCAGCAAGATCCTCGGCAGGAGTCCAATCTACCGAGCACTGATGTCAATGGGTCTGTCCTCTGACTCCAGTGGGCTTTGGGTCGAGCCCCATAATTCTGTCTCCAAGGACTCTCCCCGCTAGCATGGTTCCCCTAGCACCAAAGTCTGCTCCACAGGGTCAGTGCATTTACACAGGATGGCCCTGAGAGCCGCCTCTGAACCCAGGTGTCTGTTCACCCCCTTTGTCAGTCACCCGCGGGATGCTTTGGCATCAGCTCCTGCCAGGCTGCCAGATGAACGCCCCCTGCTCTGGGTGCTCAGGGCCATTGAGCTGCTCCAGCTGCTCCATCCCCCCTGTGTCAGGGCCTCCCCTCCGGCAGCTGGAGGGGGGCGCTTGGATGATGTGCCCCCAGAGGCTGGGGCAGCAGAACAGAAGGAGGGAGGTGGGAGGGGACACACTGAAAGGGATGGGAGGGGCCAAAGGAGCCAGAGCACTGGGGAGTGGGTGTGGGGAGGCTGTGCAGACCCCTGGAGAGGAGGGCAAGGGGCTTGGTGCGAGGTGGGGAAGAGCAGGGAGCCAGCGCAGGGGCTGCAGGAGGGGCAAGGGAAGGTCTGGCAGGAGGGGGAGACGAGAGGACAAGGCTGCAGGAGAGAGCCGGCGGGAGAGAGCCGGCAGGCTGGGGATGGCGCAGAAAGGGAGGGCTCTGGGGAGCTCCAGGATGGAGTGAGAGAGGCGGGATGCAGAGCAGAGGAGTCCAAGGTGACCCCAAGCTCCTGGGCCTGAGGTCAATGGAGGGAGGGGGATGGGAGAAGGGGCTGGGATTAGGCGCTTGCCCTTGAGATGGAGACTGGACGATAGTTCATTCGTTACCCGGGTCCCCACTCGGGAGCAAGGTTTGCTGACTTTGCTGACCAGATTTCCCCATCCCTGCTGAGCTTTCCTCAGCCCCTGGTGATGGGCCCCACGGCTCCTCCTGCTCTCATTGTCCCCAGTCTCTCTGCGCTGGGCTCTGCCTCCCCCAGTTCTAACCCATTGCTAGGGCAATGCCAGGGGGACACGCTGCGCTAGGCCTGCAGGGACGAGTGACTCCCTTTGCGCCCTCTCTCCATCAGGGAGCGGAGGAGTTCAGAGTCCTGGGCCAGCTGGTGGGGTGTGTCACTCTGTGCCATCCGGAGCAGGAGATCTGCCAATCGTCAATGTTGGCATTTTACCACCTCTACTTCTTCATGCTGCGGCTAAAATGTAAGAGCCCTGGAGACCCTTGTCCTTCCTAAATACACTGACATGGGGTTTCCAAACACGGAAAACATATTTCTTGAACACTTCTGCCTTTTCTGCAACCTTTTAAACAGTCTCCATCTAGTAATGAGCCTACACCACTGCTAAGATTTCTTTTGTTCCTAATACACTTTTTTAAAAAAACCTCCTTATTATCCTTAGTCCTGCAAGCCATGGAGTTTCCCCTGATGTCTTTAGCTTCCCCTATCTATATTCTACTCTTCATAACTCACATAAGAATGGACATACTGACTCAGACCAATGGTTCATCTAGCCCAGTATTGTGTCTTCTGATAGTGGCCAGTGCCTCATGCTTCAGAGGGAATGAACTGAACAGGGACATTTTGAGTGATCCATCCCCTGACATCTAGTCCCAGCTTCTGGTAGTCAGAGGTTTAGGGACATGCAGAGTATGGGTTTGCATGCCCTGATTATCTTGAACCCAATTATACTTTTAGCCTTCACAACATCCCACGGCAACAATTTCCACAGGTTGCCTGTGCATTGTGTGCAGAGATACCTTCTTTTGTTTGTTTTTAACTTGCTGCCTATTCATTTCATAAAGTGACCCCTAGTTCTCGTGTTATGTGCAGGGGTAAATAACACTTTCCTATTCACTTTCTTCACACCAGTCATGATTTTATAGACCTCTATCATATCCCCCGTTAGTCATCTCTTATCTAAACTAAATGGTCCCAGGTCTATACTACAGACCTATATTGTTATAACGACATTGCTCAGGGGTGTGAAAAATCCACACCCCTGTCGGCAGGAGCACCTCTCCCACTGACCTAGCTAGCGCCGCTCCGGGAGGTGGATTAAGAGCTTGTTGGCATAGGAGCATCTTCACTTAAATGCTACAGCGCCGGTGCAGCTACGGCGTGTGCTGTACCCAACCAAAAGAGTGAGAACTCTGTTATTCTCCGACAGGCGATACAGTGTTTGAAGTGTAGACTTGCCCCCAGTCTTTTTCATCCTTCCTCATATGGAAGCTGTTCCATCCCCCTAATCATTTTTGTCGCCCTTCTCTGCACCTTTTACAGTTCTGGTATATCTGTTTTGAGATGGGGCGACCAGAACTGCACGCAGTATTCAAGGTGTGGGCGCACCATGGATTTATATAGAGGCATTATGATATTTTTCTGTTTTATTATCTATCCCTTTCCTAATGGTTCCCAACATTCTGTTTGCTTTTTTAACTGCCACTGCATGTTGAGTGGATGTTTTCAGAGAACTATTTACGATAACTCCAAAATCTCTTTCTTGAGTGGTAATTTAAACCCCATAATTTTGTATATATAGTTGGGATTATGATTTCCAATGTGCATTACTTTGCATTTATCAACATTGAATTTCATCTGCCATTTTGTTGCCCAGTCCCCCGGTTTTGTGACATCCCTTTGTAGCTCTTCGCAGTCTGCTTTGGATTTAACTATCTTGAGTCATTTTCAAAAAGAACAGGAGTACTTGTGGCACCTTAGAGACTAACAAATTTATTAGAGCATAAGCTTTCGTGGGCTACAACCCACTTCTTCGGATGCATATAGAGTGAAACATATATTGAGGAGATATATATACACACACATACAGAGAGCATGAACAGGTGGGAGTTGTCTTACCAACTCTGAGAGGCCAATTAAGTAAGAGAAAAAAAACTTTTGAAGTGATAATCAAGATGGCTCAGTACAGACAGTTTGATAAGAAGCAAGTGTGAAAATACTTACAAGGGGAGATAGATTCAATGTTTGTAATGGCTCAGCCATTCCCAGTCTTTATTTAATCCTGTGTTGATTGTGTCTAGTTTGCATATCAATTCCAGCTCAGCAGTCTCTCGTTGGAGTCTGTTTTTGAAGTTTTTCTGTTTTAAGATAGCCACCCGCAGGTCTGTCATAGAATGGCCAGACAGGTTAAAGTGTTCTCCCACTGGTTTTTGAGTATTATGATTCCTGATGTCAGATTTGTGTCCATTAATTCTTTTGCGTAGAGACTGTCCGGTTTGGCCAATGTACATGGCAGAGGGGCATTGCTGGCACATGATGGCATATATCACATTGGTAGATGTGCAGGTGAACGAGCCCCTGATGGTATGGCTGATGTGATTAGGCCCTATGATGATGTCACTTGAATAGATATGTGGACAGAGTTGGCATCGGGCTTTGTTACAAGGATAGGTTCCTGGGTCAGTGTTTTTGTTCAGTGATGTGTGGTTGCTGGTGAGTATTTGCTTTAGGTTGGGGGGTTGTCTGTAAGCGAGGACAGGTCTGTCTCCCAAGACCTGTGAGAGTAAAGGATCATCTTTCAGGATAGGTTGTAGATCTCTGATGATGCGCTGGAGAGGTTTTAGTTGGGGGCTGAAGGTGACAGCTAGTGGTGTTCTGTTATTTTCTTTGTTGGCCCTGTCTTGTAGGAGGTGACTTCTGGGTACTCGTCTGGCTCTGTCAATCTGTTTTTTCACTTCAGCAGGTGGGTATTGTAGTTTTAAGAATGCTTGATAGAGATCTTGTAGGTGCTTGTCTCTATCTGAGGGATTGGAGCAAATGCGGTTATATCTTAGAGCTTGGCTGTAGACAATGGATCGTGTGGTGTGTCCTGGATGGAAGCTAGAGGCATGTAGGTAAGTGTAGCGGTCAGTAGGTTTCCGGTATAGGGTGGTATTTATGTGACCATCGCTTATTGAGTCATTTTGTATCATCTGCAAATTTTGCCACCTCACTGGTTACCCCTTTTTCTGGATCATTTATGACTATGTTGAACTACACTGGTCTCAACACAGATCCTTGGGGGACCCTGCTATTTACCTCTCTCCACTGTGAAAACTGACCATTTATTCCTGTCCTTTGCTTCCTATCTTTTAACCACTGACCCATGAGAGAACCTTCCCTCTTATCCTATGACAGCTTCCTTTGGTTAAGAGCCTTTGGTGAGGGACCCTGTCAAAGGAGTCCAAGGACACTATATCCACTGGATCACCCTTCTCCACATTCTTGTTGACCCCTTCAAAGAATTCTAGTAGATTGGTGAAGCATGATTTCCCTTTACAAAAGCCATGTTGACTCTGCCCCAA
Source organism: Emys orbicularis (assembly GCF_028017835.1). Classification (NCBI taxonomy): domain Eukaryota; kingdom Metazoa; phylum Chordata; order Testudines; family Emydidae; genus Emys; species Emys orbicularis. The sequence continues at coordinate 44,969 of NW_027045132.1, read as the reverse complement.
CAAATTGTGTTCACCGACGTGTCTGATAATTCTGTTCTTTCCTATAGTTTCAACAATTTGCCTGGTACTGAAGTCAGTATTGAGTATTATGTATTACCAGGGATCACATCTGGAGACTTTTTTAAAATTCACTGTCACATTAGCTATCTCATACAGAGGCCGATTTAAATGCTAGGTTACATACCACAGGGCACATAAGTCTGTCTGGATGTCTCGTGAGAGCTGCAACCTTTGCACCAGGCAGGCAATTTACCATGTGGTTCTCCCAGTCATCACAAACCAAACTGCTTATATGTCTATTGATTGAATCCCTGGCTTTTCTTTGTAACTGGGGTTCCTACCTCAATTTGAGAGGACATCATGACTTCATCTGGAAGGTGGGTCCCAACTATGGGATCGTCTCCCTCTGCTCTAGCTCGATGTTCTCCTTCCCCGAAACTTTCACCCTCCTCAGCAGCACAGAGGCTGTCAGACTGGGGGTGGGACCACTCTACTGCGTCCCTAAAAGTCTCCTCTATGTACCTCGCTGTCGCCCTTGGCTCCACCAGTTCAGCCCCTCTGGCCTCCTGGTCTCCGAGGGCCAGTAGCTCCTTGGGCCAAATGCCCACATATGCTACCTGCCCACAGAGCTGGTAATCAGACATGCTGCATTCAGTGCAATCAACTGGCGAGCCCCATGCTGCTGCTGCCCTTCTGCCTGGTTTATTTTTACTCTTCCAGGGGGGTTAGTTTGTTTAGTTTTGTTTTTGGGGAGGGGGTTATTGGCCTGAGTTTACAGTATGGTTGTTAGATGTACTTGTCTCTCACACACCCTCTCTAAACTTTCTTGCAAAACTCCCGTTTGCTAACCGAACATCTGATTTATATTGCCTGCTGTCTGTTTCCCCACCCTGGTTCAGCCACAATGATGGTGGGGAACAGTGCAGAGTATCGGCAGTTCCTCGAGGACGAGCAAACCCTGTACGGCTCCTGGGACACCTTGTTCACCAACACCAGCGATATCACACGGGTAAGTACAGTCAGTGCTTCATGGGATTGTTGTGCCCAGAGTTATCAGGAGTCAGAAATTAACACCCTAGGAGTCGGGGGAAGGGACAGACCCAGGCGTGTGACTGAGCCCATTCATCTGGGCCAGAGCCCTGCCTCTGGCCCACTCCACCTCATAGAATCATAGACCTCAGGAGATCATCTAGTCCAACGCCCTGCTCAAAGCAGGACCAACCCCAACTAAATCATCACAGCCAGGGCTTTGTCAAGCCGGGCCTTAAAAACCTCTAAGGATGGAGATTCCACCACCTCCCCAGATAACCCATTCCAGTGCTTCACCACCCTCCTAGTGAAATCGTTTTTCCTAATATCCAACCTAGACCTTCCTGTGACGATGCAGTTCTGGCGGAATCCAACTGAGAGTGCCAACTCAGGACAAATTGCTCAAATAGGGCAGTTACAGCCCAAGGCTGGGGTTTTTTCCACCTCTAAGGCAAACCAAACCAGCCAGACTAGGAGGACTTCGGTCTCACCCCACTGGCTAACCGCAAGTCTCACAAGCAATCTCCTTAGGCACTCCAGTTTCCCAGTATTACCACCAGTGCCACTCGTTATGGGGACAAATGGTTATGAAAACCAATACCCCAGTAAAAGAAAAAGGTTCTCCTGATCCCAAAGGACCAAGCCCCAGACCCAGGTCAATATACAAATCAGATCTTACCCACAAATCACGCTGTTGCCAATCCTTTAGAACCTAAAATCTAAAGGTTTATTCATAAAAGGAAAAAGATAGAGATGAGAGTTAGAATTGGTTAAATGGAATCAATTACATACAGTAATGGCAAAGTTCTTGGTTCAGGCTTGCAGCAGCGATAGAATAAACTGCAGGTTCAAATCAAGTCTCTGGAATACATCCCCTGCTGGGATGGGTCCTCAGTCCTTTGTTCAAAGCTTCAGCTTGTAGCAAAGTTCCTCCAGAGGTAAGAAGCAGGATTGAAGACCCAATGGAGATGAGGCATCAGCCTTATATAGTCTTTTCCAGGTGTAAGAACACCTCTTTGTTCTCACTGTGGAAAATTACAGCAAAATGGAGCCTGGAGTCACATGGGCCAGTCCCTGCATACTTTGCTGAGTCTGAAGGCATATTGGCCTTCTCTCAATGGGTCCATTGTATAGCTGATGATCCTTAATGGGCCATCAAGCAGGCTAGGCAGAGCTAATCCCAGCTTGTCTGGGATGTCACCCAGAAGCATAGCATAAGTTTGCCATACAGACAGTATAGAGCCAATATTCATAACTTCAACTACAAAACTGATACACCCATATAGACAGCATAATCATAACCAGTAAACCATAACCTTGTCTTAGACACCCCATTTGACCCCCTTTATACAAGATTTGGGTGCCACTACAGGACCTTGGTTGCAACAATGATCTATATGGTCCCAGTTTATGTCAATAACGTCACACTTCCCCACTGCAACTTGAGACCATTGCTCCTTGTTCTCTCATCTGCCACCACTGAGAACAGCTTAGCTCCATCCTCTTTGGAACCCCCCACCCCCTGCAGGTAGTTGAAGGCTGCTATCAAATCCCCCCTCACTCTTCTCTTCTGCAGACTAAATAAGCCCAGTTCCCTCAGTCTCTCCTCATAAGTCATGTGCCCCAGCCCCCTAATCATTTTTGTTGCCCTCTGCTGGACTTTCTCCGATTTGTCCACATTCTTTCTCTTGTGGGGGGCCCAAAACTGGATACAATACTCCGGATGTGAACTCACCAGTGCCGAATAGAGGGGAATAATCACTTCCCTCAATCTGCTGGCAATGCTTCTACTAATGCAGCCCAATATGCCTCCCTACATGCCACATCCCAAGATGCACTGGGGCTCATCCAAAGCTGATCCCAGCTCCTTGTCAGGCATGGTGGGAGCTTCCCCAGAGATTAATGCAATAAAAGGCATCATTGCATCTGTGCACCAGCACCAGCCCCTGCTGAGCACTAAAGAGTGTATCCGTGCTGTGCAGTATTGTGCCCCCGTGCACTGCCCGGCTGGCCTCTGCCATGCACGACAGTTCCTTATTGCTGGCTGGGTACTGTGCTGCCCAGGTGCAGTAACCCAGCCCTGTCCCGGCAGAGTGGGGTTTGCCTGCACTCCTGGCTGGGCCAGTCCTGGCTGCTCGGCCACTGACTGGAACCGCGCTGGGCAGCAAAAGGGGTTTCACTGGCAGGTTTGTTTCAGATGTTTGGGAAGTACTTCAATGGATCCGAGCGCATGGACTTCCTCCTCACTGCTATTGACAGCATGAGAGACACCAGCGTCCATGACTCGGTGGTGGCCAGGCACATGCTGCATGGGATCCTGGGGGTCCCCGGCCCAAGGTTGGAGGGGGTAAGAGCTGCAGTGAGAACACCCTGCTGGGGGAGCCCATCCGTGGGAGACTCTAGGTGTTATTGGGGGACAGGTCTCTGGCTTGTGCAATGCGGGGGGGCGGGGGGTCAGTCTAGGTCAGGGATCTCAAACACGCGGCCCATGAGCCACATGCGGCCCGCGAGGTAATTTTCTGCAGCCCACGAGCCCCTCGCAGCCCCTGCTCCTGCCCTCCCCCAGCGTTTACCTAGAGCGGCTCCGGCCCGACACGCACCGGGGGCAGGGCAGGCTCCCTGCCTGCCTGCCCTGCCCCCGCGCCGTGCCGGGAAGTGGCCGGAACGTGGGGAAGGGAGGGCACATTGCTGTGTGTGTTGATGTTGCTTCAGGCACCGCCCCCAGCAGCTCCCATTGGCCGCGGTTCCCCATTCCTGGCCAATGGGAGATGCTGGGGGCGGTGCCTGAAGCAACAGCAATACACACATCCTGGAGCAGCGCGGGGGCGGGGCGGGGCAGGGAAGACAGGGAGTCTGGCCTGCCGCCGGTGCGCGCCGGGCCAGAGCCCGCCCCCCGAACTCCTCCTGCAGCCGAATGCCCTGCCCTGAGCCCCTTGCCGCATCCTGCACCCCGACCCCCTGCCACACCCCTCCTGCACCCCAACCCACTTCCCTGAGCCCCCGCCGCACCCCGACCCCCTGCCCTGAGCCCCTGTCGCACCCCACACCCCTCCTGAACCCCAACCCCCTTCCCTGAGCCGCCTGACGCACCTTGCACCCCTCCTGCACCCCAACCCACTGCCCTGAGCCCCCTGCTGCACCCCTCTTGTACCCCAATCCACTGCTCTGACCCCCTGCCACACCCCTCACCCTTCCTGCACCCCACACCCCAACTCCCTGCCCTGAGCCCCTGCCACACCCCACACCCCTCCTGCACCCCCTGGGGGCAGGGAGGGGGTGGAGTTGGGGTGGGGATTTCGGGGAAGGGGTTGGAATGGGGGCAGGGAAGGGGTGGGAAGAGGCGGGGCAGGGGTGGGGCCTCATGGAAGGGGTGGAGTGGGGGTGGGGCCGAGGGTGGCGGGGAGAAGGTGTCAGTAATGCGGCCCTCGGGCCAATGTACTAGTCCTCATGTGGCCCTTGTGGTCATTTGAGTTTGAGACCCCTGGTCTAGGTGATCACCATGGCCGCTTGTGGCCTTGCAGTCTATGAATCGATAGGCCGGGAACTGGTCCTGTGCTCTAGGTCTGGGGCTGGTGAAGAGGATCTGGGAGGGCAGATGGCTCTCAGGTGCAGCAGGTCCCTGGCACCCCAGATCAATAGCAGTGCGAGGAAGCCGAGGCCCCCATCTCCTCATTTCCCTTCCAGGTGTCGGAGGGTGTGATGAGCATTTACAAGAACCTGGACTCCATCAGCGAGCCGCTGTCCCGGAGGGAGCTGTTCAGGACCCTTCTCGTGCTGGGCAACCAGTACAGCGAGGAGGTGGTCAGAACCCTGCTGGGCTGCTCGCTGTCATGTGACAGGTACGGGGCTGGGGCTGCCGCCGCTTGCGCTCCGGGTCCCCCGGACTGGTCCCGCTGCCAGGGACAGGGGAGTGCAGAACCTTCCAGAGATCTCCTGCTCCCTGCAGAGCTGCTGCTTCTCCTGGAGGGTTTTGCAGGCTGGCTTGCCCTGGAGACAGGCCAGCCTGCAAAACCCTGTATGGCATCCCTCAGCCTTCCCTGGGGCTGACACTCAGACCCGGTCCCTAGGCAGCCTGCACCAGCAGCAGCGGGAGGGCAACAAAGAACTGGCCGGTGTGAGGAGACCCAGCAGGGTGCCGGTGCCGGGGGGGGGGGAGGGGGTACAGGAGGCTGGCGGGGCTCTGACCAAGTGCCATTGGCTCTCTCCCTTTGCAGCGTTGCTGCGGAGATGTGGAGGATGCTGACATCCCACTGCCAGACCACAGGAAAGATCCTAAATGAGCTGCTCAACACGCTGCGGGAGCAGCCGCTTTACCACCATCATGTCTCTCAGAGAAACGACCCCTTGGCCGTAAGTACCAGCCCCTGCAGCAAGGGAAGGAGCGCCGTGTGTCCCCATCACTGCCTGAGGGTGTCTCTCAGTCTCCCATGGGGTGTAGTCATTGGGCCGAAGAGAGAGCGTGACTCTAGCCAGTGCTATAGTCGAGCCGGAACACGCCGAAACGCTCTCCTGGTGCTATTCAGCAGCACTCCTAGAACCACAGGGTGAGAAGGGATCGCAGGGTCAGCTCGTCCAGCCCCCTGCCACGATGCAGGACTTGTTGTGTCTAACCCACCCCAGACAGATGGCTCCAGCCCCCTTCTGAAAACCTCCAGCGAAGGAGTTTCCACAAGCTCCCTAGGCGTCTGTCCCATTGTCCTACTCTTCTTACCGTTAGGAAGCTTTTCCTGAGGTTTAATCTACATCTGCTGTGCTGTAGTTTGACCCCATCGCCTCTTGTCCTGCCCTCTGTGGAAAGAGAGAACAACTTTTCTCCATCTTTTTTTATGGCAGCCTTCCAAGTATCTGAAGACCATTATCAAGTCCCCCCTTAATCTCCTCTTTTCCAAACGACACATAGCCAGTTCCTTCAGCCTTTGCTCGTATGGCTTGTGTTCCATCCCTCTGATCATCTTTGTTACTCGCCTCTGGATCCATTACAGTTTCTCCACATCCTTTCTAGACATTGGTGACCAAAACTGGACACTGTCCTCCAGCTGAGGCCTAATCAGTGCTGAGTAGAGCGGTACTATCGCCTCCCATAACTTGCATGCTATAGCTCTGTTAATGCAACCTAAAATTGCATTTGCTTTTTTTGCAACAGCATCGCATTGCTGACTCATGCTGAGGTTGTGATCCACCACAGCTCCCAGATCCTTCTCAGAAGTGCCACGGACAAGTTGGTTATCCCCCATTCTGTATCTGTGCATTTGATTTTTCTTCTCTAAATGTAGAACCTCACATTTGTCTTTGGTGAATTTCATTTTGTTGTCTATAGCCCGGTCCTCCAATTTACCATGATCCCTCGGAATTTTAGCTCTTTCCTCTAAAGTATTGGTGACTCCTCCTAGCTTTGTGTCATCTGCAAACTTGACCAGTTTGCTCTCTCTATCTACATCCAGGTCATTAATAAAGATGTGAAACAACACCAGACAACAATGTTGTAATCGAGCCAGAACGCACATAGTAGGCAAGCTAAATGAGATGATTCACATCTCCGGCACAACTGTCTGTTACAGCCAGCAGTCCTCTGATGCAGTGAAAAGAGCATTAGGAAATTCTTCTCTTCCTAACTACTTCTTTGAGAAGGCTAAAGGTGTTGACGAAGACAGCAGCAGCCGTGCATCAACTGCAGACACAAACACAAAAACAGAGCTCTTCCTGTAATGGAGTTCACTGAGGTGGCTATTGCAGTGAGAACGAACCGTGAAGATTACCCTTCAACAGCCAAAGGACCAGCTGGCATGAATTCTGATTAGTGGATGCTGAAGAAGAGGGATTATCCTTGGTTGTCCTGCCATGATGGTAAGCTTGGATGCCTTATCTGTAGCAAAGTTTCATCAAAGTCTCTCTCTCCATAGCAGTAGGGTGGTGGTAGTTTTCTGTTTCTCCTTATGGACCTAGCTGAGAGTCCAGATTAACATCTCTGCCAATGAAGATAAAGGAACACAAAGATTCAACTGCATCTGAGGTAGCTTTACAGCTTTCAACAGAAGCAGAAACCTCAACTTTTGAAGTTGAAGTGGTTAACATGACAAAATCAGAACTTGACACAACTGTGCAGGTAAAGCGAATGGCCTATTACATTGCTAAACATGGCAGACCCTACTCTGATCGTCCCGATTTAACTGAATTCCAGATACTGCATGGTGTAGATATTGGTATCGGTCTGCGTTCACAATTCAGTGCTACAGACATGCTAGACCCTATCTCATCTGCAATGCACCGAAAGCCTTGCAAATGACGAATGTGCGCTCAGATGCCGGAGAGTGACGGAAAGATAGCCATGTCTGTTGATGAATCAACTACTCTGAGCAATGAATCAACAGTTAGAATCTATTTAAAATGTGACACTTTGAAGGATGATTATCCTCACTTCATGTTTCTTGATCTGATTGCACTTCCACATCAGACGGCTTCAGGCACTGTAGATTGTGAGCTGAAATGCCTCAATAAATCGAATTCTGATTACAATTACTCTTGTAGTATTTGCGAGTGATGGTGCTAGTGTTATGCTTCGGAAGAACTCTGGCGTAGCGAGCTGTATTGTGAAGAAGTACCCAAATGTTCTAGCGAGGTAGTGTGTGAATCACAGGTTGGATTTGGCAGCTGCTGAAACGTTAAGTGAAGTAAGAGCTGTAAATCACTTGGAATTCTTTGACAAACTGTATACGCTTTACTGCCGGTCACCTGAAACCAAGAAAGAACAAGAAGAAGATGTGAGTATCAGCAGAGGGAAAATTACTTTTTGTAGTGACCCATTATTCTTAGATAAAGTGAAAAGGAGGTAGGGCAGCTGTGCAACCGATTTGGTCTACCAGTGACAGGAATAGTCAATGCCTAGCGTGACTTTCTTGACTATACTGGTCAGAAGTGCCAGCTCAGCTGAAACCTCTGTTCAGCTCCACGCGTGTGATTTCATGCAGCACGGCTGAGTGTGAGCGTGGATTTAGCCACATGACTATGATTGTAAATGGCAAATGTGGCAAGCGGCTTATTCCGCATATGTCAAATCTCATGTTTAGCAAGCTACGTGGCCCTTCATTTTCCATGTGGCACCCTCTCAGCTGTGCCAGAACTTGGCTCAGACATCCTCGTTCTCCCTCTGATTCACAGACACATAAATTACAAGATGGAGAAAGACGCTTTGTGGAAATATTTGTAGAAATTAGATAAATGCATTACAGCAGGCCTTTGCTACTACAGCCCCTGTTATGCCTTGATGTATTTTGTGTTACTTGTGTAGCCTATTAGCTAGTTTCAATTTAAAATAAACTTTTATTATTTCCGCCTGATAGACTAATGTCTATAGTGCAGCAGCGTGATTTATTTTGTATTTTCATTAGCCTATAGGCTAAAGTAAAAAGAAAACATGCTATGCATTCATTGGGTTTTTATCACTGTACTGTCTAGATTTATATCTTTTACATAGTGTGCTGTGTACACATTAATGGCATTTCAGCACAATGATTTCAACAGTTAAAATGAATTGAATAGCTACTATAGGTGTCTGTGTGTGTGTGTGTGTGTGTGTGTGTGTGTGTGTGTGTGTGTGCGTGTGTGTGTGTGTGTACCAGGGGTTGGCAACGTTTGGCACGCGGCTCGCCAGGGTAAGCACCCTGGCGGGCCGGGCCAGTTTATTTACCTGCTGACGTGGCAGGTTTGGCCGATCGCGGCCCCCACTGGCCGCGGTTCGCCGTCCCGGGCCAATGGGGGCGATGAGAAGCGGCGCGGGCGAGGGATGTGCTGGCCGCGGTTTCTCGCCGCCCCCATTGGCCCGGGACGGCGAACCGCGGCGAGTGGGGGCCGCAATCGGCCGAACCTGCCATGTCAGCAGGTAAATAAACTGGCCCGGCCCGCCAGGGTGCTTACCCTGGCGAGCCGCGTGCCAAACGTTGCCGACCCCTGGTGTATACAATTAAAAAAAAATCCAATACCTTGTTATTTCGGACAGCCGGCCTGTCTTCAGCCATGCCTGGTTTAGCCAAGAATTACTGTACCAGAAATTCAGTAGACAAATAAAATGTGAATTTGTATAATTCATGTTTATGAAAATCAATATTTTAGTGGCATTCCAGTACCTTCAGATTTTGGACTACACCACTGTCTCTAGTCGAGTGGTTAGGGCACCCAACTGGGAGACCCGGGGTCTAAACTCTGCTCCAATGACTATTTAAGTGTTCCCAAGTAGAGATAGATACCGAATTCCCTTTGGGGGTGGGGCTTAGGCCACACCCCTCTCCTCAGCATTTCCTATTGGCTGGTTTAGGCAGCTCCCCACTCTTAGCTTCATAGATTTCAAGGCCAGAAGGGACCTCTGTGATCATCTAGTCAGATCCCCTGCATGACACAGGCCAGAGAACTGCCCCCAGAACATTCCTAGAGCAGGTCTTTGAAGAAAAACATCCCATCGTGATTCAAAAATGGTCAGTGATGGAGAATCTATCACCACCCTGGGTAAATTGTTCCAATGATTAATTACTCTCACTGTGACGTGTATGCCTTATTTCCAATCTGAATGTCTACCTTCAACTTCCAGCCACTGGATCATGTTAGACCTTTCTCTGCTAGATTGAAAAGCCAATTATTAAATATTTGTTCCCCAGGGAAATACCTATAGACAGTAATCAAGTCATCCCTCAACCTTCTCTTTGTTAAGCTGAATAGATCGAGCTTCTTGAATCTCTCACTGTGTAGGGTGACCAGATGTTCCAATTTTATAGGGACAGTCCTGATTTTAGGGTCTTTTTCTTATATAGGCTCCTATTACTCCCAACCCCCGTCCTGATTTTTCACACTTGCTGTCTGGTCACCCTATCACTATAAGACATGGTTTCTAATCCTTTAATCATTCTCACGACTCTTCTCTGAACCCTCTGCAATTTATCAACATTCTTCTTGCATTGTGGGCACTGGAACAGGACCCAGGATCCCAGCAGTGGGTCACACCAGTGCCAAATACTCCCACTCGAGATTCTTCTGTTTATTTATCCCAGGATCACATGAGCTCTTTTGGCCACAGCACCACACTGGGAGCTCCTGTTCAGCTGATTATCCACCAGGACTCCCAGGTCCTTTTCAGAGTCTCTGCTTCCCAGGAGAGAATCCCCCGTCCTGTTCCTAGATGTATTCATTTACAATGAGCCATAGTAAAACACATACTGTTTGATTGCCCCCCAGTTTACCAAGCGATTCAGATCGCTCTGTATCAGTGACTTGTCCTCTTCATTATTTACCACTCACCCAATTCTTGTGTCATCTGCAAACTTTATCAGTGATGATTTTATGTTTTCTTCCAGGTCATTGATAAAAATGTTAAATCGCGTAGGGCCAAGACCCAATCCCTGCAGGGACCACACTGGAAACACACCAGTGCAATGCTGATTCCCAGTTTACAATTACATTTTGAGACCTGTCAGCCAGTTTATAACCAATTCATGTGCGCCACGTTACTTTTGTATCCTTCTAGGATTCCGATCAAACTGGAGTGCGGCGCCAACTCAAGCGCCTTACAGAAGTCTACATACATTATGCCAATGCTATTTCCTTTCTCTACCAAACTTGTAATCTCATCGAAAAACAGATCGCAATTATCTTGGCGGGAAATATTTTCCATACACCCATGTTGATTTGCATTAATTAAATTATCTTCTTTAATTCTTTATTAATTTAATCTTGTACCAGCCGCTCCATTATCTTGCCTGGGATCGATGTCAGGCTGACAGGCCTGAAATTACCCAGGCCATCCCGTTTACCCTCTTTAACAATTGGCCCAACTGACTCTCCCTCTGGAGCGTATATGGAGCCTGGGCACTTAACTCAGGGCTGTGAATCCACTGGGCAGCAGGGCACATGAAGCTAGGCATGGCAACGCTGAGCCCAAGTCCCTTCTGTGGTTCTAGCCAAGGTCACACAGGCTAGGAATTGAACCCAGCATCCCAGGCCTTAGCCCCCAGCCCACCCCTCCTCTCTAGGTGCCTTGGGGGAGTGTGGGAAGGACGAAGGCCCTGCAGTGACATCTGTCTCCTGTTCTTGGCTGCAGGCCACCAGAGTCCTGTACAAGATCCTCAAGCAGCAGGGCTCCAGGGAGAAGGTGAAGGAGCTCTTCCCTCAGCTTTCCATCGCCCTGCTCTTCCAAATAACCTACACGGTGGAGGCGTCCATGGATAACCAGAGGGTGCATAACCAGGAGGACACGCTCGCACCCCTCAGCCCCGTCAGGTACTGCCAGCCCGACACCCCGCCTCGGTTCTGCACCGTTGCCCGCAGGCACGCGGCAGGGCCTGGCCTGGGCTCGCTCAGTAACAAGAGGCTCGCTCTGCATGCAGGTGTGCGGTGAATGCCATGCAAGCCTTGCTCCAATGTGCTGGCTACGGGGACCAGGCCACATTCATCCAGAAGCAGGGTGGCTGGGGCATGCTCATGAACGCCGACATGCACCACAAAGGCGTCTTGCTGCTTGCCCGGTGAGTGTCTTGTCCCTGGGGCTGCTGCCCAGAACTGACCGCAGCAGCATCTCCCGTCCCTGGGCCCAGGACACGGCCACATCACCTTCCCCGCTGGGTGAGACGCGGCTCCCAATCGCCTGCGTGGAACAGGCCGCAGCCTCTGTGCTGTTGGCCGAGGAGTCAGTCGGCTACTTCTCCACCCTGCGCTGCCTGGCGTAAACCGCTTCCTGCGTGGCTCTGGCAGGTGTGGTTGGGCAAAGACAGCCTCCGTCATGTCTGACTGCAGCGTTGGTGTAGCCCTGTCAGGCCCAGCACATGAGAGAGACAAGGTGGGGGAGGGAATGTCTTTGGCTGGCCCAGCATCTGTGGGTGAGAGAGAGAAGCTAACACAGAAAGCTCCAACACTTGTCTTAGACCAATCTAAGATATTCCCTAACCCACCTTCTGTCTCTCATCACCCAATATCTGGACACATGAGAAAGGCCACCGAGCCCACCGACGCCCTTCTTTGTCTGCAGTTCTCTTGCAGCCTGTCACGGAGTCCCCGGGCAATGCTCTGGAACTGCTCCCCACAAAGCCAGTCAGGACTTTGGGGAGCCTCCTCTCCCTCGGAGCAGACTGTCTTCAGGGCAAGAAGCTCACACGGCTTCACCTTCCTGGGTCTCTCCTTGGAGCATTCAGCATATGCCCCTCCGTGCGCTTCCCACAGCGAGTCCCCCCAGGTGGGGTCCTGAGGAAGCCAGAGGATCCTGCACGCACCCCCACTTCACAGTCAGACGTGACTCTTAGCCAGCCAGTAAAACAGAGGTTTATTAGATGACAGGAACACAGTCTAAAACAGAGCTTGTAGGTACAGCAAACGGGACCCCTCAGCCGGGTCCATTCTGGGGCCCAGCGAGGCAGACAACTCCGTCTGCACTCACTTCTGGTCCCCAGCCAGCTCCCAACTGAAACCCCCCTCCAGCCCCTCCTTTCTGGCCTTTGTCTCTTTCCTGGACCAGGAGGTCACCTGATCTCTTTGTTCACCTTTAGCTATCCCCTTGCAAGGGTGGAAGGGCCCTGGCCATTTGTTGCTAGGAGACAGATTGTCAGCCATTTATGCACACTGGAGACTTAAGAAATGCATAGGGGAAACTGAGGCACCCACACAGTATTCAGAGGAAACATTAAGAACGGTCCCACTTCGTCACACAGCCCCAGCGCTGCGTGCTCGGAGCTGGCCTCATGGAAGGGCTCCCTGTAGAGTGATTAAGGGTCTGGGTCTCTAGCAGTTAGGCTGCTGGGCATTTTAAGCCAGCAGGAACTAGTCCGTGCCAGCTGCACGTGACTAGTCACCCGGGATCCCCTGTCCTGTGGCACTGGTCTGGTTAGATTTGTAAATGGAGAACCAGTCCTTGCCCACCTCAATGATGTGGTGTTTGTGTTTCCCATGCCAGGGCCATGGTTTCGATCAGTTTCCAGGAGCGTTGCTGGATTTTCCACAAGCTGATGACCATCTTCAACTGCAGGGATGATAGGCGGTACATCCCGGCCATGGCGTTCTTCATTCAGGTGAGCCTCACCGGCGGGTGAGGGTCGTGAGAACAGCCCTAGCCCAGCGGTGACTGTGGCATGGGGCTGACCTATGGCCAGGGGCGACAGGTTTGTAGAAATTTTGGTGGTGACCAGCAGAGCCCGCCCCTCCAAACTCTGCCCCCCCAAACCCTGCCCCCCACCTGCCTAAGTCTCTGGGAGGGAGTTTGGGCGGGGGGAGGAGGTCTGGGGTACAGGCACTGGGCTGGGGTAGGGGATTGGGGTGCAGGAGGGGTGAGAGGTTGGGCCCTGGGAGGGAGTTTGGGTGGGGAAGGGGCCTGGGGTGCAGGCTCTGGGATGGAGTTTGGGTGCTGGGTGCAGGCTCCAGGCTGGGGCAGAGGGTGGGGGTGCAGGAGGGGGTGAGGGGTGCAGGCTCTGGGAGGAGTTTGGGGGCAGGAGGGGGTGTGGAGGGAGGGGGTACAGGCTCTGGGAGGGAGTTTGGGGGCAGGAGGGGGTGCGGAGGGAGGGGGGGCAGGCTCTGGGAGGGAGTTTGGGGGCCGGAGTGGGGTGTGGGAAAGGGGTGGGGGTGCAGGCTCTGGGAGGAGTTGGGAGGGTGCGGCGCTTACTTGGGGCTCCTAGGCAGGGCGGGCCTGGGGGCCTCCGTGTGCTGCTACCCCCAGGCACTGCCCGCGCAGCTTCCTACTGGCTGCAGGGGCGCTTGGGGTGGGTGTGACGCAGTAGGGAGCGGGGTGGATTGACCTGGGTATGTCGGTTAGTTTTACTGGACTGTCTGCATGGGGGATGGGAGAGCAGGGGATGACTTGAGGTGAGGGACAGTACCTGAGCCTGTAACCTGAGCCAGGAAGGGGGGTGGGGCGAGTCGACACCTTTGCCCCGGAAACTGGACAAAGGGAGAGGGGGAGAGAAGGAGGAGGAGAGAGCCTGTGGGAGGGGTTTTGGTTTCAGTTTTGGGCTGGGTGGGAAGAGGCAGGGAACCCCAAGTCTGGGGTCTAAGATCCTTGCCCCCCAGAGGGACCTGGCTGAAGGGGTCCTGGTTGTACCTACAAGCCCTGCTTGGGACTGTGTTCCTGTCTTCTAATAAACCTTCTGTTTTACTGGCTGGTGAGAGTCACGGTGAATCGCAGGAAGTGGGGGGTGCGGGGCCCTGACTCCCCCACACTCCGTGACAGTGGGACACAGACCCACCCCACCCAGGGGCTGCAGGGAGGGGCCGGCAGCCATGTGGAGCAAGCAGGCAGGAAGCCGCTCAGCTCCGCTGCACTGCTGGTGGTGAGTGGGGGCCCCGGGCTCTTTTAAATGGCCCGGGAGACGCGGGGGCGGAAGGCGGGGCCGAGGCTCATGGTGCCCAGGCACCGGGGGCCCATAGAACTCGCCGCCCATGCCTATGGCCAGGAGAGGGGTAGCCCTGAAGGCTCTGGGGGTGGGTGGGTGACCAGGGGCAGGGAAAGCTCCTAGAGCCCTAGGGGTGGAGTCACTGACTCTGGACATTGTTACCTGCCCCAGCTGGTGTCGCGGGGCTGGAGCAAAGCCCAGGGTCGGGTGTCTCTTGTTCCCCAAGGCTCAGCTCCATAGAATGGTCCCTTGTGTGACCTCGGCCCTCAAGCCCCCTCTGACGTCCGTATAGCCATGCGCAGGCCGGGCCCCATCCACGGCCAATTCACCTGCCCCCCGCAGACCGGGCGGCCCTTTGGAACACAAGGCTGCAGCCCCCTCCCTCCCCGCTCCGCATGCAGCTGAGCCTTAGTGAGGGAGCAGGGTAGGCCTTGATCTCGGCTGGAGCCTCGAGGGGCCGTTGCGCTAGCAGCATTTCAGTGGGGCACACACGGTGACCAATCGCGGTGCCCGGCGTACAGCGCATGCCGCGCCCGTGGCAGGTGGAGCTAAGGGCCCCGTGGCAGAGATGAGTCGTGAGGGTCCAGCCCCGTTCTCTAGCTTGTTTCGCTGTTGCTGTGTTAGCTCCTCCAGTGCCCTGACCTTGGCAATGAGCGGGAAGACGCCATCCTGGACCAGTTGAGTGGGCAGCTGAGAGACCCCAACACTGTGGTGCGCTGGCTGGCGCTCAAAGGCCTCCTGTACCTGTCCCTGCGCCCAGAGAAGGTGAGAGGGGAGGAGGGCTGGGGGATAAACCCAGAACCGCAGGGAGCTGCTGCAGGGCTGGGGTCATTGAAACCTTCCCAGGGGACATGGCCCTGGCCTCGAGTCAGGAGCCCTGGCTTCTATTCCTGGCTCTGTGACTGACCTGCTGAGTGACCTTGGGCAAGTCCCTGCCTGGCCTTTGTCTGCTGTTCTGCAGGGCAGGGCCTGGCTGCTGCGGGGTGTGTCTCTGGGTGTGTGCAGCACCTGGCACTGATTGTGTCTGGGGTCTCTGTGATCCAAAGAACCCTAGCACTAGATTAGCAGCAGAGCTGCGGACTCTAGACCCCAGGGATGCTGGCGACACCAGTGATCAGGGACGCTCGGACAGAGCCATTTCGCTTCAATTAGGAACC
Source organism: Emys orbicularis (assembly GCF_028017835.1). NCBI lineage: Eukaryota > Metazoa > Chordata > Testudines > Emydidae > Emys > Emys orbicularis. Next base: position 29,431 of record NW_027045132.1, on the reverse strand, counting down.
ATTTTTTCCTACAAATCCCCTTTTAAAGCCTCATAGATTTTAACTGTTGACGTCACAGCTCTGTCCCGCAGCACTTGCTCCTCTGAAGAGCTCTACAGGGGCCTTTTGCTGCTAAGATCTCATAACAAGTTTGATACACACAGTATAGTGAAGGCAGAGAAAACTCTTGGGGCTTAAATACACAGATCTGGCAGCCTGGTAAAGAGGAGACAATCTGAAGGCAACTCTCACTAATGATAATTTACTTACCCTGAGAATAGCGGGTCAGTCCGGTTTATTAAACCCGGACTATGATTAGATCAGACATGGAGAGGGCGTGACTGTAATTCTCTTTGTCATACACTATTCCCATCGTTCCATGCGCCTCAGCCTGGTTTTCACTTGCTTGTGGTTCATTTTTTCTTCCGGAACCGGTTAGCCTGTATTTGACACATTTTTTCCCTGATGCCGGTTGAGATTTTCATAGATTCATAGATTCTAGGACTGGAAGGGACCTCGAGAGGTCATCGAGTCCAGTCCCCTGCCCTCATGGCAGGACCAAATACTGTCTAGACTATCCCTGATAGACTGTTATCTAACCTACTCTTAAATACCTCCAGAGATGGAGATTCCACAACCTCCCTAGGCAATTTATTCCAGTGTTTCACCACCCTGACAGTTAGGAATTTTTTCCTAATGTCCAACCTAAACCTCCCTTGCTGCAGTTTAAGCCCATTGCTTCTTGTTCTATCCTTAGAGACTAAGGTGAACAAGTTTTCTCCCTCCTCCTTATGACACCCTTTTAGATACCTGAAAACTGCTATCATGTCCCCTCTCAGTCTTCTCTTTTTCAAACTAAACAAACACAATTCTTTCAGCCTTCCTTCATAGGTCATGTTCTCAAGCTCTTCTCTGGACCCTCTCCAAAAAAATTTTGTGGGGCTGTCTTTGAAAGGTTCAAAAACCAAATACAGAAATGATTGAATCTGGCTTTTAGTAACAGACCAACCCTAGAACTCGTGTGCAAAATTGGCTCCCTCCTCTAGGCTGGGCTGTAAGGACCGGGACTCAGGAGAACCCAGGTTCGGTTCCTGGCTCTGCCAGACTCCCGGGGTGACCGTGGGCGAGTCACGTAGCTTCTCTGTGCCTGAGTTCCATGTCTGTACAATGGGGATAGAAATCCTTCCTTTGTGTGTCTAGCCTGTAAGCTCTAGGGCAGGGGACGTCTCTTACTGTGCCTGGAAATCCCCCAGCACAAGCCCTGATTGCAGATAGGCCCTCGAGGTGCTATTCAAACCCCTATAACAATAATAGACTTGATTTATTTGGGGTCAACGTGTTGTGCAGAGAACTTTCACAGATGATACCCGCTAATAAATACCATCCCCTGAGATCTGGGGTACAAGGAAGCAGCTGCTTATGTTGCAGGTAGCCGGCCCCGCTGCCCGTGATTCTAGCTGGCTGTGCAAAGGCTTTGAGGCTCTAACATGTCACCTGGAGGCAGGGGCGCTGGAAGACTTTTTATAGTGGAGGTGCTGCGCCCCCCCTTACCCCTGCCCACACCCCCTGCCACCCCTAAGAGCTGGGCTCAGGAGCAGGGCCATGGCTCCAGGAGAGGGGGGGGAGGTGGATGGAGCAAGGGGACCGAGGCTGGGGCCACAGATGGGGGTTGGCGCAGGGCTGGCAGCTGGGACCCTGTGTGCGGGGCCAGGAGCAGAGCCCCGTGTAAAACCTGGGAGTGCTGCAGCACCCCCCACACCCTTAGTTCCCGTGCCTCTGTCTGCAGGGGAGGTGGACGTTGTTTTGGAAATGGCTTGTGGGTCACTGGAGGGTGTTTCGTAAAGCAGCTCTTCATTTCACGCAGGTGGGGAAACTCCAGCGTCTGCTGCCAGACGTCCTGGAGCGACTACACGAGGTAGACAGGGAAATCATCGCCAAGGCCATCACCGTGCTGAAAAACATCCTTGACGGCATGGACAGGCAGAGCGCCAGCCGTGCGGCTGTGCAAGTGGCTGAGAAACTCCTGCCTTTCATTGATGATGTAAGGCCCGGTGGCCCATGGGAGACCGTTCAAACTGCGGACCTGTGAATGGGGGCTGGCGGGTGGGCTAGCAGGGCCTGTGCTATGGTCCTAGCCAGAAAAAGGATTGTTGTAAATGACGTGAGCCCATTCCCGCCTTCCTCTGCTACCCCACTCTCCATCAGAGCGTATGGCAGAAAGGATGGGAACCCTTGTGTCCTGCAGGCCTGCTGACAAGGATCAGGGCAGCCTGGGGACAAGGCTCCCCTTGTGGAAGGACATGCATTCCTGAGTCTGCATGCAGCGAGGGGGCCTCTGCAGCACAGGGTGCTGCAATGCTCTTGCTGGCTTCCAGGGTGACAAGTGATGGTACCCTGGTGAAAATCCTGCCCCTCCCCTCCCTGGCCAGGAATCCCACAGCTGGTCTGGGAGCTCCATAAGGAAACGGCTCCGTTTGTAGGTTCTGCAGCTACCACCCTTTCCTCTCCCCTTCGTTCTCATGGCAGTGCAGCGTCAAAGGAGGGCCTAGTTCTCCCCAGGCCTTTCATAACCACAAACTAGCCCCCGCCGGCACGTTCACCAGACTGATGTCCAGTCCCCCACTGGATGGTGAGATCCAGCAAGCGGGCAGGAGAAAGGGGCCCATCCATTACTGCCTTCTAGGGGTAACCCCCCAGTGGGGGCTCCTGGAGCGTCCACCCACCTCCCCAGCTTTCACAACACTAAATACTACCCTCAGCCCTGCCGAACTCTGCTGGGACCCTGCCGCTCTTTATTTAGTAGTGGCACAGGCCCGGCTCAAGCTGTTCCCAGGGTCTCCTGGACCCCAGCTGCAGGATCTCGCCCTGGGGTGAGCCCTCCAAACCAACCCCCTCTCGGGCCCGGGGGGAACAGAACAGGTTCTTTATGGGGGGGTGTTAAATCCAAATAGTGTTAATGAACACAACGCCCATCACCAGGGAAAGGCAAATAGGCCTCAACAACTGGAGGGAAGACCAGCGAGGTGCCAATTCAACATCTGCCTATGCCCACTGCAGTGCAGCTCTGATGCCCCCAGACCGCTCCCATAAGTTTTGTGCAGAGCCTGCCCGGCTGCTCTGAGCTGACACCGGGGGCAGGAGCAGCTGGCTAGTAAGATTAACATGGGATGGAGTCTAGCAAACAAGCCAGGCTACCTGTGTAATGGCATGTTACCCTGTATCATACTGTTCAGCTACTAGGTGACGCTCTGTAAAATACCTTATTTAAATGAACCTCAGCTGTATCCAGCAGAGCATTAACGGTTCTTATGATGAACCCATCTGCAGTGCTCAACTTGTGCCAGGGCTTGCCAGGGCTAAGCCCTGGCACCTCTGGGCTTGCTGCATCAGTTATGATTGTAAAAAAATTGCTTGAGCCCCAGCACCTCTTTCATTACAAATTAAGAACTCTCCATCTGGTGCGTGTAAACAATCTCTGTAGGCAGTCCATATCTGGTACCGAACATGATATGGTGTCAGGAGTAAACTAAGAACAGAAACCAAAGGAAAACAGCAACACAGGTTGCAGACGGAAGGAACAGCAACAAAGTTTGCAGGACCTCATCAACATGCCCCTCTCTGGTTCCCCAGAGAACGTCACCTTTCATAACCCTTCACAATGGACAGACTGGAAACAATGTTTTGCACGATTTTGCATTGCAAACAAGCTGCACAAAGGAACTGGGGATATACAGGTATTGACTTTAATTTAGGCTATGGAGAAGCACGCAGAGCATATCTTTACCTCCTTTGACTTTACTGAAGACCATCACAAAGACAACTATGCAAGGGTTGTGGTTAGGATTGATGCACACTTTATAACCGAGGGAAATGTGGTTTATTAAAGAGCATGTTTTCAGCAAAGAATTCAAGAACCAGGGGAAAATGTTGAAAGTTTTATAAGACCTCTGCATCCCCTGGCTGAAAACTGATTTGGGGAATGTAAAACATGAAAATTTCAGAAACAGGCTGGTTATTGGGTTAAAAGATAAAAACCTTTCATAGAGACAAGCCAGGTGAGGTCTAAATGATATTCCCTCACCTACCTCTAATATCCTGGGACTGTCACAGCTACAACAACACTGCAAAAAACCTTTCACAGCAGCTACCGCCGAAGAGAGATTTAACTCTACCCACAGCTATACAGCTAGCAAGAGTCAGAATTATTCAAACAACAGGCAAAAACAAATTGAAAAACCTGCAACTAGCTTAAAAGCTACAAACAGACACTTAAGTGTTAAAAGTCTTTCTCATAAACTCCCTGAGGTAAGGAGAGAGAATTCCCAGGCTAAGAGGGACAAATGCCAGTCTACATGCACAAGGTGTGGAAAAGTCATATCCCAAGGGATGATACATGTCCAGCCAGAGGCGCATGTTGTAATAAATGCCTGAAATATGGACATTTTGCAGCTGTTCGTTGCACTGAAGCAGTCAGGGAGTTGACTCATATTGCAGACAATCAAGACCCATTGATTCTGGGATCTATCACTTGTGATGACATGGCGCCCGCCTGGAGAGTGACATTGAATATTCAAAGCAAGACTATTGACTTTAAAATTGACTCGAGAGCTGATGTCACACAGCTCTGACCCTCCCTGAAGGGATTTTGAACTGCATGGGCCAGTTCATCACCGAACCAATTTACAAAGACAAAAGCTTTGCGTTCAGTGTGTATGGGATCAAAGACCAACAACCTTCTCAGCTGCAGTGTAGCAGCCATGATGGGCCTAGTGAGAAAGATGGAAGAACTTGAGGATCTGATGCTATTGGGCTTTTGAAAGGTGATCTAGTCCAAATCAACTTAAGAGGCAATGCTGAACCAGTGAACAACCACCTCTACAAGAGAGAGAACTGGGAAAGACTAGCTGCAGATTTTGTGAATTCAGAGGACATCATTGCCAGGTCATTGTGGACTATTTTTCCAGCTATATAGAAATAATGTACTTGAAAGACATAACATGTTGCAGTGTTATTGAGAAACTGAAGTGTACGTTTGCTCATTTCTGTATCCAGAACAACTAGTGATGGACAATGTCCCACAATTCACTGCAGCAGAATTTAAGTCAGTCTGAATGAAATATGATTTTGCTCATATCACTGGCAGCCCACATTACTCACAAGCGAATGGAGAGGCTGAGAGAGCTGCGCAGGCAGCTAAAAACATCTGACAGCAGGAAGATCCATTCCTTGCTCCTCTGAATTACAGATCAACACCAACAGCAGCTCCTGCATCTAGTCCAGCACAACTCCTCATGGAAAGACAACTCAGAACTACTGTTCCAAGAACCTACTACAAAGTGGCCAGACAGGAAGAGCGCAGCCAAATCAGATAAACAGGCTAAAAGAACTTATGAACACTTTTACAACAGACGTCACGCAGAGAACTGCCTGGTCTAGAACCTGGTGCCCAGACATGTAACTGCTGATTGGGGGGTCACCGTTTAAAGGTTCAGCCACTCCCAGAACAGCTCAAGTCACCCCGTCCCCAGGCTGCCCCCTCAGCCTCACCTCCCAGAAAGCAGTGGCCCCTCCCTACAGCATCCAGCTATTGCTCCTGGTTCTCCCTGCTTGGCACAGCTCGCCCAGCCTCCCTGGTCACTGGACTGGTTCAGCTCTGCCAGCAGCCATGCAGGGAGGGAGCCCAGCAGCACCATGTGACCAAGCGGGGCCGGCTCTGAGTTAACAAGAAACCCATGCACAGGAGTGGGGCAACCCTCACCCCACCCCGAGCCCCTGGAGGCTGGGTGGCTTCCAGTCATGGCTTCCAAGGCCCCCTATCTGGGAGCTCCTGCACATTTACCACCCCTTGGCCCTGGTTAAATCCACCCCAGGTCCCTGTGCGTGGCTCAAACAAACACCAGTGTAGGAATTTGCCCCCCACGCCTGGCCCCCTTGGCCTGGCTAGAGGGCCGCTGTGGGTCAACAGCAGTGTGAGCTGGGCCCGCAAAGTGGGAGGACAAACTACACCCCCCCCCTTTGCTCTTTGAATCTTTCCTCATCACTCCCTCTCTGCCGCCCCTGTCCTGGCGCTGCTCTGCCCTGCGCGTTCCCCCTTGGCTGACACAGGTGTGTGCTGATGTCAGTGTGCCCAGAGCTGGCTGTGAGAGTCCAGGGGCAGTCTCACCCCACCTTACTGCTCTCCCTGGCCAAGAAGTTACCAGGCCAGCCCCTCAACTGGTGGAAATCTGCATCTCTATTGCCTTCAATGGCGCTATTCCCATGAGACTCTGGCCCCAGCTGTGGCTGTATGGCTGGGGGTGAGTTACCAATACCCCCTGCAGGGCAGACATCTCTGGCACAGTGAGCGCTCGCCCCGCTGGGTGAGAGTGACTCTCACAGCGTCTGCTGCCTATGTCGTCTCTTGCAGGTGACCAGCAGGCTCCGGGTGCTCTCCATCACCCTCTTTAAACACCTGCTGGAGCTTGTAAGGGGGCTCAACAGGAGGCAGATGAAGGAGCATGTGCTCCAGAGCCTGGTCCCGCTGCTCCTCCTTGTGCATGATGGGCGTCCCAACGTGTCCCAGGTGAGGCCACGGGCTGGAGCCTGCAGCGGATACCGTTACAGAGTGACCAGTAATTTGTTTTGAGGGGGCAACATGTGTCACCCCCCCTTTAAAGGGTCTCGCTGACAGAGGGCAGGTGCTCAGTGCTGTGACAGTCAGGCGCTCAAAATCACTTGAACGTTGAGTGCAGTAGCGCCATGACCATGGCGCCCCACCCAACTGCTGAGTCTTCCCTGCATCCTCTGAGCCCAACACTCCCCCCCTGCAGCCAGGCAGAGAGATTGGGTGGGGGGAGGGGTCGCCTCACCACTCCTACAGCCACTGGCCTCCGTACATTCCCTGGCTGTGCTGGTGGGAAGAGCACAACCCTGGCCATGGCCCCTACCAGGAGCAGGGCTACCCAGTCTCCAGATGGTGCGCAGGACCCAGTGTGCCCTTGGCCAAGCGGCCCGGACAGCCCGTACTAGACATGAGATGCCCAAGCCGCCCCCCCTCCCCCCGCCCCAGGTGTCTCTGCACATGCTAGCGCTCATGGCCACCATCACTTGGGAGCCAAATGCCACCAGCACTAATGAATTCACCCTCCTACTCACCATGAGGTGGGGAACTGAGGCACAGCATGAGGCCTAGCGCCTCAAAAGTATTGATCACCCATAGGCATTAGGCACCTAAATCCCTTTGCACCCCTGGGCCTAAGCAACTTGCCTGAGTTCCCGCAGGGAGACCTGGGAATTGAGTCAGGTCTCCAGCCATTGCCTTAGCCACACCGCCACCCTTCCGCAAGCAACCTGGGGCCGGGAAGCGTTCAGCACGCACGGCCTCCGGGTAACAAGGCTAGTGGCTTCCAGCTCCCGTAACCGTGGCCGGCTCGCCCTGGCCCCACTTGTTTTGCAGGTGTGTTGGGACACCCTCAGCAGTGCTGCGGAATTCCTGAAGTGGCACCAGCTCGGTGGCTTCATCCAGCACAAGGATATCTGGCAAAGCTGTGACTGCCTGGTGAGGGAGCCCTCAGGTCATTCACTGCGCAGCCCTCGCTGGTAGGAGCGGGGGAATCGGTGGATAGGGCACCCCCCATTGCCCGGCTCTGTGCCCACACTGAGCCCCAGCCCCGGGACCACTCCTGGCCCTGGGTGTAGTCCCTCTGCGTGATCCCCCCGGCACAGGAAGGAGGGGTGAAAACAGGACGTGCGCTCCACACACCTGGAACCCGGCCTGCGGGACAGAAAGGCCTTTAATAACCTTGTGCTCCCTTGTTCTGGTCCTAGCTGACGCGCTACAAGGGGAGAGCCAACAACTTTCTGTGCCAGACCATGGCCTTTCTGGAGAACCCACAGGCTCCAATTAGAGAAGCGGCCATCAGGTTCATAGGTAACCACAGAGCAGGGGTCCCTTTAGCAGGGGGGCTGGATCCGGTCCCAGGCTCTCCTCAGTCCCTGCCAGCAGCGAGAAGTAACCCTTGGGCTCCTGATTGTCTAATGAAGGATCAAGGGTGTCAGAAGTCCGCAGGAGCAAGCTGACCCCAAACTGCCCTGATCGGCTGATGGGCCCCCTCTAACCCCACTGCTCCCCATGCAGTCCCCATTCCCCCCCCCATACCCCACCATGGGCTCTTGGTAGTGGACCCTCAAGGTGCTGTGCTCTCCTTTGGCAACCAGCCCTGTAACCATCCCTGGGGACTCACCCTTTCCCCTGGGGACTTGGGAGCGCGTCCTGGCCAGCGAGGGGCGGGGGAAGCGAGGGGTTGCTTGGAGGGTGACATTTGACACCCTCGCTGGGGATGCGGGGTTGTGACGAGCTGTTTGTATGTGTAGGGCTCACTGCCCGGCAGCTGGACCAGAGGAGCCAGGACAAGCTGGATGCCATCTGCAACGGTGAGTGGTACCTGCTTTGAGAACTGAGCGCTGGGGGATGAACGGCCCAGGGCCGTGGGCTGGGTTCGATCTCCGACACCAGCAACATGATCTCGGGCGAGAGCCACAAAGGGATGCAAAATGTAGATCCCCAAACCCCTGATCAGCTGCCCCCTCACCCTGTCGTGTCTGCTGGTTGGCATGTGCCAGGCACTTAGCCCTGACCTCAGAGCTGCGGCCTGGCAGATCCCCAAACTGGGCCTGAGCTGGCTGGCCTTTGCAGACGATTGCCCCCCCCCCCAAACACAGCCGAGGTGGGGTGCTGCCTCCCCCCTTGCACTCACTAGCCCAGTGTTTGGAGCAGTCACCTCCACGTGGGGTGCCTGGGGTCAAGCCACTGCTCCAAATGAGGCCGAGGTGACGTCCGGTCACCTACCTCCTTGCTGCGTGCCCGGACCCCTGGGCAGCGCAGGGCAGAGCAGCATCTCCACATTTGTTGGCGAATGGCGGGGTTGATATAGATCAGACTCCTCACTCCCAGAGCAGGTTCACAGCTGGGCCTCCCAACCAGAGCTAGAGAATGGCTGAGCTCCCTCCTCGGCATTTCCTGGATGGCAGCAGGGCACCTAAAGTTAGGCATAGCCTAACAATGCCCAAGCCCCCTTTGTGACTCTCCCCCTCTCTGGACCTAAGTGCCCATCTGTGCATTGGGGAAGGCGGAGGGTAAATACAGGCAGGGATGAGGTGCTCAGATACTGCAGGGACGGGGCAGTCCTAGAAATAGTGAGTGAATGGGGTTCATTGGGACTTCTTGCCTGTGTCTGGAGGCTCCCCCATTTGTGGAGGGCAGCAGGGATGTTTAGTGAGGGTTGCTGGTTGTTCCTGCTAGTCCCCTGCCTTGTCACAGGCCGAGAGGTACAGCGCTGGCTTGGGCTGCTGGGGCTCTCCAGAGCGCTGTGGCTCTGACCTCCATTTCCTTCCTTTCAATCTTAGACCTCAAAGGCTTGCAGGAGGACAGCAACTCCTCGGTCCAAAGCCTGGCTTCTCAGACCATCTTCATCCTGGAGGCGTTCAAGAACCACCCTCCAGCCCGCTGCAGCCTACGCAAATTTTTTCATTGGATAAGAACAACGTGTACTAAGGAGAGCCCGGTCATTGAAGCTGCCCAGCTGCCCTAGCTCTGGGAAAAGCCAGCCTCCCTTCCCTGGGAGCTTCGTACCAGAGCATGGCTTCTTCCCCATTGGCCGCCTGCCCTGCGCAGCCATGTGAGTAGTTAACTGCTCGATAGCTTACATCACCATGTACTTTTTGACAGGTTTCCATGCACTGTGTAGCATTTACGTCCCGCCCTCCGTCCCCGTTTCCGGTTGTGTATGTTTTTGGCGCCGTCGGCCATTTTGGAAATTTATTTTGTATTATTTTTCTGTGTTTGGCCGGGGGAAGGTTGTGTGCCTGTGTTTTGACATATTTAGAGAAAAAGTATGAATGAGTAGAAAGAGAGACTGTAAGGGGTTCACGGCTCCCTCCCCGTCCGTCTGGGCGGGAGACCACGCCCTTTGCTATGATAGTAGTATAAGGGCCCTACCATCAATCAAACCCTAACCCCGCCCCTTGACCCCTTAATCCCCGCCCCTTGACCCCTTGGTCCCTCCCACCTGTCACCGGAAGTCCCACCCCATGGGGGTATTACCTCCGGGGTCAAGGTGCCACCTGACCGGAAGCAAGGTGTGTCATGTGACCCCTCTAAGAACTCCCCCCACCACCCTCTATCAATCAGGAGGGGTTTCGTCCCGATAGGACCGCCCTGAGAGGAGATTTTGACCAATCAGGGGGACTTCCGGGGCGGGGGTGACCCGTCCGGAAGTGAGTCGTGTGACCCCTCTAAGAACTCCCCCCACCACCCTCTACCAATCAGGAGGGGTTTCGTCCCGATAGGACCGCCCCGAGAGGAGATTTTGACCAATCAGGGGGATTTCCGGGGCGGGGGTGACCCATCCGGAAGTGAGTCGTGTGACCCCTCTAAGAACTCCCCCCACCACCCTCTACCAATCAGGAGGGGTTTCGTCCAGACAGGACCTCCCCGAGAGGAGATTTTGTCCAATCAGGGGGACTTCTGGGTTGGGGTGACCCCTCCGGAAGGGAGTCGTGTGACCCCACTAAGAACGCCTCCCAAGGCCCTCCGCCAATCAGAGTGCAGCACCATTACCCCATAAGTCCCAGCGCCAGACAGAGGAGGCGGCCATCTCTTACCAAGGACACGTGTTTTCGAAAGCACGGAAAGACTGCTGAGAGGAAACATGGACTCCTTCACCACCCCCGTGAGAACTTCGGACTTTGTTTTAGCCCCAACCGTCTTTGACCTTGTGTGGAGCAGGCGTTACATCAGCGACAGTTCCAAGGAGGACCCTTTGACCCAGCCATTGATGGATACGTCGGAACCCGACCCCGAAACCCTCGTGAGACAGCCCGATGAACGTGATGGCCTCTCTTTGTCCACCCCCTCAGAGGTGGAAGGCGATCGCGGCTCGGGGGAGGCACCGGCGGACAAAGCGAACGGAAAAGACGGCGCTCAGGTAAATGAATGCTTAAGAAGCGGCGGTCAAGGAGGGGTGGGTAATGGGGTAGGAACCGGGGGTTGCATAAATTAAAAAAAAAAACAAGCAGTGGGGGTGCTTACACGGTTTCTTTTCTGAAAATCTCTCAACAGGTCGACGATGCCTTTTTAGAGGCCTTTAAGAACTTACACATTGGAAGCCCTGTGGGAGTAAACATATCGTGCATCAGCTGCTTTTGCTCATGTCTGAGACACAGATCTCAAGCCGAAAAGGACAAAATGGAAGAATGAACCATCTGAGACTCCCTTATGGTAGGGGTCATGGCATCCATTTTATAGGTGGCTGTAAAAGGTCGTGTTAAACCAGGCGATTAATAAAACTTATTTAAATGTGTCAATATGAATGTGTCCCCTTTCATACTCGTGGTAGTAAAAGACGGTACCAGTAACAGTCATGTCTACACAGACGGCGCTGTTAAAGAAAATATATTACGCCCCCGGGGAAGTTGGGAGCTTCGGCGGGGTCAACCCTCTTTTTCAAGCGGCCAGAAAGCATAGTAAAACTTTAAACAGAAGACAGGTAACAGCATGGCTTTCAGACCAGGATGCTTACACTTTACACAAACCGGCTCGAATACGTTTTAAAAGAAACAAGACCATTGTTTCAGAGGTGGATGCGCAGTGGCAGGCAAATTTGGTGGATATGCACCGGTTCTCCAAACACAACAGCGGTTTTAAGTACATCTTAACAGTGATAGACATTCTATCCAAATATGCCTGGGCCTTAGGCCTAAAAGACAAGACGAGTGGTGAGGTATCCAAGGCCTTTAAAGCTATTTTCAGTGAAGGTCGCGTGCCTCAAAAATTACAAACCGATCGGGGGAAAGAATTTTTAAACAAACCTTTAAGTGGATTGTTAAAGCGGCATGGAGTTCACCATTTTGTTACCAATAATGAAGTCAAAGCAGGGGTTGTGGAGCGATTTAACAGAACTTTAAAAACTAGGATGTGGAGATATTTTACAGCCCATAACACCTTTCGCTACGTTGACGTCTTACCTGACTTTATAAAGAGTTACAACCAGAGCTTTCACAGAACTATACGTACCAGACCCGTTGATGTTAACCCTTCAAATTCTCTGAAGGTATGGAAAACGGTTTACGGAGATGATTTTAAAATAAAACCGGTTGTTGCCCCTTTTAGAAAAGGTGACCATGTGAGACTATCTAAAACCAAAGGCGCTTTTGAAAAAGGTTATGAACAGACGTTTACCGATGAGATATTCATAGTGGATGAAGCCTTAACCAGGGGCCAGAGACCTGTATACCGCTTAAAAGATTACGAGGGTGAGGCAGTTACTGGATCTTTTTACCCTGAAGAATTACAAAAAGTAAACCCCAAACAAGACAGGATTTACAGGATTGAAAAAGTTCTAGCAGAGAAAGGAAAAGGGAGAAAAAAACAGCTACTGGTGAAATGGTTGGGGTGGCCTGATAAGTTTAACAGCTGGGTGGAAGCTTCTCAACTCTGTGACATCTAGACACGAACAAACAAACAAACAAAAAGATTCCTTCTGCAAGGACAGAGAGAAAGAAAAATGAGTGACGGCGGGTTTTACATTACTTTGCCCAGCAATGGCAGCTCTGCAGTTTTTCCCCAAAACACCATCTCGAACTTTACAATACGGCTAATTAAGCCCTTGGATCTCCCGGGTGCCTGGGAGGTGGGGTTAGTGGAAATACAATACCCGCACAGCTGGAATACTATCAACGAAGAAACCCCTTTCGAAATCACCTTTGGAGCTATAACGTGGAATTTCATTCTACGACGAGGTTATTACTCGACCATACCCGAATTACTGGAGCATATGAACAGCAACGTGGCTCGTCATCCCGGACCGCCTGAGGTGGTCATGAACTACGACCCTGTGGGTAGAAAAGTGAGACTTAAATCTACCGATTTTATGTACGTGTTTTCTACTGGTGGGGAGCTAGCTAACATTCTGGGTTTGGGCCACAAACGCAACGTCCAAAAATTTCCCTTCTCGGCAGACATCACAGGAGGTTTTAACTCCTTGTATGTATACACGGATATCGTAGAACACCAGTTTGTGGGGGACTTTTCTGTTCCCCTGTTATGCTGCGTCCCTGTCTGAGGAAGGAACAACGAGTTTGTTACCATCACCTACGACAAACCTCATTACGTCCCTGTCAGTAAACACCACATCGACACCATCACCATTGAAATAAAGACAGATCAGAACAGAGATGTCTCATTTCGCTTCGGCAAGGTGATCGTCAAGCTGCATCTGCGGCCGCGGAGAGAGCGAGGTTTCTAAAAAAGCAAAACCCTATTATGGCAATCCCAAAAAATTATGGCGACCCCACCATCTACAGGAACTATTACAAAGCCCAGGCTGGATACGCCCTTCCTGGATATCATGGGGCCCCCGTGATGTACGGGGCGGGTGTGGGTGGAATATTTCGTAGCCTTTTTCGAAAAGCCGTACCGCTTTTGAGGAGGGGGCTAGAGATTATTAAACCCCACGTAAAAACCGCCGCTCAAAACATAGCTAAAGATGTGGTAGGTCATGTCTCCCGTGCTGTTCTGGAGAAGGTGGGGAATACAGCTTCACAGGAAGGATCGGGGGTGATGTACATTAAAAGGAGGAAGAGAAAGAGAAATACGTCATACCCGCGATGCACAGGTCCCCCGAAACCCTTTAAAAGAAGGGCTTTGACTCGCAGGGCCGGCCATAAGCGAAAGTCCAAGAGGAAGCCTGGGCGAAAGAGGAGACGCGCTCTGCCTGGTAAAAGAGACATATTTTAATCAACATGGCTTTTGTTCACTGCGGGTCTGAAGAGTGCACCAAATCCAAACTAGACTTGTTTCAAATAGCCCCTACGCAGACCAGCATCGAGAAAAGCATCTACATCGAGGTGCCGCCTCTATCGGCCATTACGGAGTCTGCCCCCATTGACTTTTTTATAGCAGGGAATGGCATAGATTATATGGATTTAAACAACACGCTGCTGTACCTGTGTTGCAAGATTGTAAAAGGAGACGGAACTGAACTCGCCGCGGATGCCGAAGTGGGTTTGGTGAATTACCCCGTGGCCTCTATTTTCAGTCAGTTGGATGTCACGCTGGGAGACCGCCTCATTAGCCAAAGCAACAACTGCTACCCTTACAGGGCCTTTATAGAATCGGTGCTCAATTACAGCGACGACACCCTCGCCACGCAATTTTCCGCCGGCCTGTTTTACAAAGACACTGCTGGACAACATGAAGAAACAGAGTTGGATGGAGGGAATCTAGGGTTTGTGAGGCGTGCAAAGCTGACGGCCGGGAGCAGAACGGTAGAGCTGCTGGGCCATTTACATAGCGACCTGTTTTTTCAAGAAAAACTTTTGTTAAACGGAGTGGATGTGAAAATTAAACTGACGCGCAGTAAAGACACTTTCTGTTTAATGGGCAGTGCGGCTGAAGGCTTTAAACTGCGCATTGTATCAGCGTCCCTTTTTGTGAAGAAAGTACGGGTGGCCCCGGGAGTCCGTCTGGGGCACGCGGAGGCCCTGCTTACCGCTAATGCTAAATACCCCGTGGACCGTGTGGGAATGAAAGTGTTTAGCATCCCCGCGGGCAGCAGGGTCAGTAACCAGGAGAACCTGTTCTTGGGACAGTTACCCAAAATGCTTGTCCTAGGGTTTGTGGATAACGATGCCTTTAGCGGAAGTTACGCTAAAAATCCCTTTCATTTTAAACATTACGATATTAATTTTGTGGCCTTGTATGTGGATGGTGAACAGATACCGACCAAGCCTCTGCAACCGGACTTCGAGGCAGGACGCTGCGTGAGAGAATACATGAATTTGGTACAGACAGCTGGTAAACACATGAAAGATCGTTCTCTGTTAATCGACCGTGAGGAGTTTGCACAGGGTTACACCTTGTTTGCCTTTGACCTGTCTCCCGACCAGGAATGCGCTGATCACTATTCCCTGATTAAAACCGGGAACCTGAGAGCAGAAATACGTTTTGGGAAGGCTTTAACAGTTACCGTCAATATGATTGTGTATGGGGTTTTTGACAACGTCATAGAAATAAATCAGAGGAGAAACGTTCTGTTTGACTACATGTGAACATGGACACCGTGCAGCTCTCGTGTCTTATCAACGGACCCTTACACGAAAAAGAATTTCTTAGATGTGTTCCCTTGCGATTGGCTCCCAGGACGCAAGCTGTCTCAGAGACCCCTAGGCTTGGTGGTGAACACGCATCCACACAACCAACCGGGTGAACACTGGCTCGCCTTGTATCTGGTGGAGCGTAACCGTGGAGAGTTTTTTGACTCATACGGGCACCCCCCGAACAGTGTGTTGTTTCCTAAAAGCATTATGAAATTTTTAAACAAAAATGCCACAGACATGGTGTTTCACAATAGACAATTACAAGACCCCCGCTCCATCGCCTGCGGCTATCACTGCGTGTTTTTCTTACATCATCGTAGCAAGGGTTTTGCTACGTAGCAAGTCACACAATCATGGTGCCTTTGGCCTGGCACATCTATGACACAGCCCTCACAATCTTCAAAAAGCTTTTCCCTAAGGCAGTGTTTAAGGATAGCATAAACAGCAACGCGTACAATAGTCCGCATGACTTTTTTACGCCTTCCACCTCTGAGGGGGTGGACAAAGAGAGACCGCCATGCTCATCGGGGTGTCTCACGAGGGTTTCGGGGTCGGGTTCCGGCGTATCCAGCAACAGCTGGGCCAAAGGTCTCCCCTCGGTCGCTCCCTCCTCCTCCTCGGAACAGTCGCTGATGTAACGCCTGCTCCACACAAGGTCAAAGACAGTTGGGGCTAAAACAAAGTCCGAAGTTCTCACGGGGATGGTGAAGGAGTCCATGTTTCCTCTCAGCAGCCTTTCCGCGCTTTCGAAAACACGTGTCCTTGGTAAGAGATGGCCGCCTCCTCTGTCTGGTGCTGGGACTTATGGGGTAATGGTGCTGCACTCTGATTGGCGGAGGGCCTTGGGAGGCGTTCTTAGTGGGGTCACACGACTCCCTTCCGGAGGGGTCACCCCAACCCAGAAGTCACCCTGATTGGTCAAAATCTCCTCTCGGGGAGGTCCTGTCTGGACGAAACCCCTCCTGATTGGTAGAGGGTGGTGGGGGGAGTTCTTAGAGGGGTCACACGACCCACTTCCAGACGGGTCACCCCCGCCCCGGAAGTCCCCCTGATTGGTCAAAATCTCTTCTCGGGGTGGTTCTTTCGGCACAAAACCCCTCCTGATTGGTAGAGGGTAGTAGGGGGAGTTCTTAGAGGGGTCACACGACCCACTTCCGGACGGGTCACCCCCGCCCCGGAAGTCCCCCTGATTGGTCAAAATCTCCTCTCGGGGCGGTCCTATCGGGACGAAACCCCTCCTGATTGGTAGAGGGTGGGGGGGAGTTCTTAGAGGGGTCACATGACACACCTTGCTTCCGGTCAGGTGGCACCTTGACCCCGGAAGTAATACCCCCAGGCACACAACCTTCCCCCGGCCAAACACAGAAAAATAATACAAAATAAAGGCCAAGTAATGGTAGAGAGTCTGTTTGCCCGGGGCCATCAATCAGGGCAGGGCAGCAATTGAGTAGGGGCTCTGGCCTACGGTCAGGCAGGTAGAGCACCAGAAGGTCCATTTGCCTGGCGCTTGATCAGGGCGGGGCAGCAAGCCGGGGGCAGGAGCCTGACGTAGAGGGGCACCGGGGTCTGGGAGGTACACCGGGACCAGCGGCAGGCGGCAGGCGAGACACCAGCCTGTAGAGGGCACTTAGAGGCCGGAAGAGATCATCCCTCACCGGTGAATTGTTGCCCTGCGACACAGACTCTCTGTCTTTGCTCGGTCTGACTGCAGGCCTGAACCATTAACACTGAGCTAATTTTCCCCTGAACCAAGGTATCCCAGAAGTATCACAGCGAGGGGCGTTGTCTCCCGCCCCGACGGACGGGGAGGGAGCTGCAAACCCCTTACAGGCTCTCTTTCTAGTCTTTCATACTTTTTCTCTAAATATGTCAAAACACAAGCACGCAACCTTACCCCGGCCAAACACAGAAAAATGGGGACGGTGCGACACAGACTCTCTGTCTTTGCTCGGTCTGACTGCAGGCCTGAACCATTAACACTGAGCTAATTTTCCCCTGAACCAAGGTATCCCAGAAGTATCACAGCGAGGGGCGTTGTCTCCCACCCAGACGGACGGGGAGGGAGCTGCAAACCCCTTACAGGCTCTCTTTCTAGTCTTTCATACTTTTTCTCTAAATATGTCAAAACACAAGCACGCAACCTTACCCCGGCCAAACACAGAAAAATGGGGACGGTGCGACACAGACTCTCTGTCTTTGCTCGGTCTGACTGCAGGCCTGAACCATTAACACTGAGCTAATTTTCCCCTGAACCAAGGTATCCCACAAGTATCACAGCGAGGGGCGTTGTCTCCCGCCCAGACGGACGGGGAGGGAGCTGCAAACCCCTTACAGGCTCTCTTTCTAGTCTTTCATACTTTTTCTCTAAATATGTCAAAACACAAGCACGCAACCTTACCCCGGCCAAACACAGAAAAATGGGGACGGCGCCGGCAATGGGGACGGGGCGTGGAAACCTGTCAAAAACTATATGGTGATGAAAGCTATCGAGCGGTTACCTACTCACATGGGGTTGTCAGGGAGGGGTAGTACCTCTGATGGGGGAGCAGTCGTACTCCTAGGAGTAGCTCATCCACTTTGGTCCCCACTTGACAACACCCAGCTCCCACCTGTGGCTCCAAGTAGCTGTCAGGATGCGACAGCGGCCACACCCCGGAGACCGTCTCGACTGGCGGGCTAAACCAGGTGAGGGTAGCTGATGAGTATGAGACTCTCGGTGAGTTAGGGCCTGTCTACCCATTGCATGTGAAGGCTGGATCCGGCTGACTGAGGCAACCTGGTTCAACCTGGTTCAATGGTCAGGAAGGCGATGACAGCAAGCGTTGTGGAACGCTTAAGAGCACGACAAGACACGTAGGCGTCCTGGTCATCCACTGCGCCCTGCCCTATCTCCAGCCGTCTCGACTTCTGTCCTGCCACTGGATACAGATAGGAACATCATATCAAGTCCTGTGGCGATGGGCGAGCGACGAAGCAGCAGGTGTGGATACACTGGGAGCTGTAGCTGCGGACCTGCACATAGGCGGCTCAGGCATAATGGTCGTTCCTCACTGACCGAAGCAGCAGTGGAGCTCGGCATCTTCTTGAGGGACTGAGCAGCCCTATTCAGGATTGCACTGCTCACCTCCGTAGAATGAGGAGGGGGCTAGAAAAGGTGCCCTAAACATTGCCTGCTTCACCAGGGCCGGCTTTAGGAAGTGCGGGGCCCAATTTGAACAGTTTCGACGGGGCCCCAGCAGGGATGACTAAAAAAAAAGCCACTTAAAAAGAACCCTTTCATTTCTTCCATGTATTATTTATTTTCCATGACTATATAAATAATAACAAAATTATATATTACATACATTGCATCATATATTAATTAGCTGATTTTCACTTTCATATTAGGAAAATAATTTATATTTTGATAGTTGTACAACTGATTTTCTTCAATAATGTTTATTTTATTAAAATTTATAAAATATTTCCTTATTAATATAAAATTGTGCCCTCCTCCCCCCCACCTCCCAGCGCCTCCTGGCCCGCGGAAACAAACCCTGCTTCCCCAGCGCCGCCCTGCCGAAACAGCTGTGGGCCGAAAAGGAAGGTTGGCGTGGGGGGGGGGGGGGGAAAGAAACGGCACACATAGGGTGACCAGATCACAGCAGTAAAATAGGACCTGACCCCTCCCCGCTCGGCCCCACCATCACACCCCTCTTCACCCCCTAGCCCCCCGCTGGCTTGCTGCATCCCTCCTAGTCAGTCCCCCACCCACCACTTGCCTCCTTTCACCTTCTCCCTCCCCTGCCAGAAACCCCCATGCCCGCCCCTAGAACCTCTGCTGGCTCACTGCTTGCCTCTTTACCCACCCGCCGCTTGCCCACCCGCTCGCCCCCCCCCAAAGTATAAAGCCTCATTCAAAGACCCAGGGGTCACTATATTACTGCACACAGCAGTCAATCAGTGCAGTTGTAGATAAATCGCTGCATTATGCATTTTTGTATAACTTTTATATGACTTTGTATTGAACCTTGTTAATGTTATAGCTGGCCCCTAAGGTAGTATAATTAAGGTAAAAGAAAAATGTCTTTTTGCTAGAAGTAGAATAAGATCTTCCCCCCACTTTGTAATCAATTGACCTGAATGAATGAGGTGTGAATGAGGAAGGTGTGGAAGGCAGGCACTTCCAGACAGCTGCAACCCTTGGAGAGGGGCTGAGAGCCAGCCAAGGAGAGCTTTGCCCAGGGCTGAGTGGGACAGAGTTTGGGTGCAGGGTCCGGGCTGGGGCATGGTGTGGGGTGCAGGATGGGTGGAGGGGTGCAGGCTCTGGGAGGGAGTGCGGAGGGGTGGATGCAGGCTCTGGGACAGAGTTTGGGGGCTGGAGAGGGGGTGGTGGGTGCTGGGGGGGAGGGGACTGCCATCACACGTGGCTTCCTTCCTCCCCTGCTGCCCCTCACCATAGCCTCGGTGCGGGATGGGGCTGCCCCTTGCCCAGTGTTTGCAGGAGTGGTGGCTGGGGGGAAACCCAGTCAAACTCTGGTTTTACTCTTTCGTTGATGGGTCACTTTAACCCCTTACAAACCCCTTCCCGCCTCTCTCACCCCCCTTTTCTACTGGGCTTATTTGATCTTTCTGGTGGAGCCAGATGAAAACCACAAACCCCAGCGAGAGCAACAGGCTGGAAGACTAGACTGAACCCACCACCCACCCAGCCTAGTCCATCCCAGAGCCCAGGACTGAGGGCAAATGTCCCCCCACCCCCGGGCCACCTGCTTCCACTCCTGGCCTCTCCTAGCGCCACCAGCGATTCTGTGTGCCTGCATCGGGTGGGATTTCAACCGGACCCCCCCCTCGCTAAATTCACCCCTGTTTTGCGACCACTCTGCACCAAGAGCACCTTCCTTCCCTGCCCTAGAGCTGCTGGATGGCTAGAAAGCTGAGCTGGGTGTTTGATCGATCTGGAATATTACCGTGGCCCCCCCCCCCCAAAAAAAACTTAATGTCCACACAGCTTTGGGGGGGGGGGTATTCCTCCCCCCCAAAACCGGTCTATTTTATTGTTGCAGGGCAAATGAAGAAGCCAGAGTAATGGAAATATTCAGCCCCTCCAGTGGTCTTGCAGCAGGGGAAGCAGAGTTGATGGGAAGGGAACTGGTTTGGATAGGAGCCCCCGTCCCCCTCCTTTGCAAAATAATTTGGGGAGGGGAATCAGATCACTCCGTGCCTCAGTTTCCCTCTCTCGGGGGAGGGGGGAGAGATAAAAGTCTCAACCTGCCGTGTTGCAGACCTTTTGCATTCTCCCCTCTGGATGTATTTGATTTCCTCCTCCAAACCTCCCTCTCTCTCTCACCTGGAATTCACAGCACTAAGTACTGGCTCGGGGCTTTCTTCCTGGGTTACATGATCCCGAGTTTAGTTTTGAAACAGACACAGGCAGGCACAAACTCACCCTCAAACAGCAACACCACCGAAAACCACAAAACCAACCCAATATTACAAACCTATGGGGAATCACGGGGTCAAACACTCACCGACCGAAGCCCCAGCAGCTGCTCAGGTGAGTGAGGTCCACTGCAGAGATTCCTGTCTCCCACCGGACCGGAAGCCCCCTCGGTGTCTCCTCCAGGTGAGTGCCGGGGGGAGGGGAGGGGAAGGCTGCAAAGCACATGTGCCTTCTCCCCCCCTCCCCCTCCTGACCTGCAACAGCCGCTGCTGCCTCTGCTTCAGCCCCCTGCCGGCCAGCGTCTCTGGTTGCCTAGCAGCAACAGCTGCTGCTTCCCGGAGAGCCACAGAGCTTTGCTTCAGGCAGGGACGCTGCCCGATCTGCGCGGAGACCTCTTAGGGGCGGGGCCCAATTCAGGGGAATCGGTGGAATCGGCCTAAAGCCGGCCCTGTGCTTCACCTTACCCTGGCCAGCACATCGCGGCTGGCGGGGATCCCACAAAAGCGGTCGAACAAAAACAAAAACAAAACTTAGAGTGACACCGATCGCTATTGGCACATGGAATGTGCGCACGTTACTGGACAACATCACGGCAGACAGACCGGAGAGAAGAACAGCACTTGTCGCTAGAGAGCTCGCACGCTACAACATTGACATTGCAGCCCTTAGCGAAACTCGCCTTGCTAATGAAGGACAGCTGTCCGAGTCAGGTGGTGGCTATACATTCTTCTGGAGTGGCCGCAGCAGTGATGAGCGTCGCGAATCTGGAGTTGGCTTCGCCATCAAGAATCATCTTGTTTGGAAACTTGCCAGTTCCCCCAAGGGTATGAATGACCGGCTCATGACAATGCAGCTTCCGCTTCAAAAAGGAAAACAAGCTACTTTGATCAGCGCATATGCTCCTACAATGACCAACCCAGAGGATGTGAAAGATAAATTCTACGAAGAACTAGATACTCTGCTATCGTCAGTGCACCGCACAGACAAGCTGATTCTGCTTGACGATTTTAACGCAAGAGTTGGATGCGATGCCGCAGCCTGGGAAGGAGTCATCGGGAAAAATGGAGTGGGAAAGTGTAACAGCAATGGCCTGTTACTGCTGAAAACTTGTGCAGCACATGACCTTCTGATCAGCAATACGGTCTTCCGCCTTCCTACCCGTAACAGGACTTCGTGGATGTATCCCCATTCCAACCACTGGCATTTGATCGATTATGTCATCATCAGGAGAAGGGACAGACAAGATGTCAGGGTTACAAAAACTATGTGTGGCGCTGACTGTTGGATGGATCATAGGCTCATAGTATTCAAAATAAAGCTCCGTATCATGCTGAAGAGACAACCACAAGGCTGTAAGGCTCTCAAAAGGATCAACGTGTCGAAGCTGAAGAACAGCCGCATCACTGAAAATCTAGCGGAAGACCTAGAGAATGAGCTTGCTGATCTTCATATTGAGGATGACGCTGAGAAAGACTGGGAGCGATTCCGCAACACTGTCCATACAGCTGCATCGAAGATATTGGAGCCCTCCACATGCAGGCAACAAGACTGGTTTGACGAAAATGATGCAGAAATCCAGGCCTTACTTGCTGAGAAGCACCGCCTGCATCGTGCATATCAAAACGATCCATCCTCAGTGGCAAAGAAGACTGCCTTTATCAACGCTCGCAGAACAGTACAGAACCGACTGCGCAAAATGCGGGACTTGTGGCTGAGCGTCAAAGCAGATGAAATACAGGCATATGCAGACAGGAACGACTATAAGCAGTTTTATGAAGCCCTCAACACACTCTATGGTCCACAGTCTTCTGGGAGCTTTCCCCTCCTGAACTCTGATGGTACTGTGCTCCTTACAGAGAAGACGCAGATTCTCCAGAGATGTGCTGAACACTTTGAAGCAATTCTCAATCGCCCCTCAGTCATCAATGACGAGGCCACTGACAAGATGCCCCAGGTTGCAGTCAATGACTCCATGGATGCTTCACCAGAAGAGGACGAAGTGAAGAAAGCTATCAATCAGCTGTCAAGTGGCAAAGCCCCAGGGTCAGATGCCATACCAGCAGAGGTGTACAAAGTCGGTGGACCCATGCTGCTGCGGAAACTCACTGAGCTGTTTCAGTCCTTCTGGAAGCAGGGAACCATTCCACAAGAATTTAGAGACGCGTCCATCTTGCACCTCTATAAGAGGAAGGGCAATCGCCAGGTATGCGACAATCACCGTGGAATCTCGCTGCTTTCTACAGCGGGGAAAGTTCTTGCACGGGTTCTGTTGAACTGATTGATCACTCACCTGGAGAAGGGCTTACTGCCAGAATCACAGTGTGGCTTCTGCAAGGGACGTGGGACTATTGACATGATCTTCGCTGTGCGTCAGCTACAGGAGAAATGTCAAGAGCAGAATCGTGAACTCTACACAACTTTTGTGGACTTCACGAAAGCATTTGACTCTGTCAGTCGCCAGGGCCTGTGGAGGATCATGTCGAAATTTGGCTGTCCAGACAGATTTATACGAATGGTACGTCAATTTCATCACAGTATGATGGCTCGTGTCCTGGATGACGGTGAAACATCTGAGGCCTTCCCAGTCACCAACGGCGTCAAGCAAGGGTGTGTTTTAGCACCCACTTTGTTCAGCATGATATTCTCTGCCACTCTGACTGATGCCTTTCAACACTGCTCTGAAGGAGTAGGCATGAAGTATAGAACTGACGGGAAACTATTCAATCTGAGGCGACTGCATGCCATCACCAAGGTGAAGGAAACTGTACTTCGAGACTTTCTCTTTGCCGATGATTGTGCTCTAAATGCTAGTACAGAGCCAGAAATGCAAGCCAATATGGACAAGTTTTCAACTGCATGCAACAACTTCGGTCTCACCATTAACATCAAGAAGACTGAGGTCATGCACCAGCCAGCTCCCCACGCTCCGTACTCAGAACCGTCCATCACTGTAAATGGACAGAGACTTCAGACAGTGGACCACTTCATGTACCTGAGCAGTACCATTTCCCGAGCAGTGTCAATCGATGATGAAGTAAACTGCAGAATTGCTAAAGCCAGCTCTGTATTTGGCCGATTGCGCTCCAACGTTTGGGAACGTCGAGGGATCAGCCTACCAACGAAGCTGAAGGTCTACCGAGCAGTGGTGCTTCCAACTCTGCTGTACGCCTGCGAGACGTGGACTGTCTATCGGAGTCATGCACGAAGGCTCAATCACTTCCACATTTCCTGTCTGCGAAAGCTTCTAAAAATCAGATGGCAGGACAAAGTGCCCGATACTGATGTCCTTACTAGAGCCAGTCTGCCGTCAGTTCACACATTGCTGATGAGAGCCCAGACCAGGTGGGCCGGACATGTCGTGAGAATGTCAGATGAACGCATTCCTAAACAGCTCTTCTACGGAGAACTCACTCAGGGAAAGCGCTCCCATGGAGGACAAAAGAAGCGGTTCAAGGACACGCTGAAGACCTCTTTGAAGTCCTTCGAGATCAACACCGCCACATGGGAAACCTTCGCACTGAACCATCCAGCATGGCGCAGCCTCATTCACACAGGCAGTAATACCTCTGAGGTGAGGCGTATTGCTGAGGCTGAAAAAAAGCATGAGCTGAGCAAGTCCAGAGCTGCTTGTACATCATCGACAGTGCCATTACATGTCTGCCCGAGGTGTGACAGGACGTTCCACGCCCGAATCGGACTGATCAGTCATCTTCGGACGCACAGAGCCCGGTCATCGAAAGCATGAGTTGTTGAGGTCTTCATCGATAATGATGGACGAACATCACTCACATGCAATCCCCCACCCTGTTCATAGCAATCCTCTGTTTCATTCTGATGTTTTTTGATGTACTTTAATGCTTTTATTCATTTTATTGATTAAATAATTGTAATTACAGTAATACATCAAGGTATAAAAGATCTACACATCTTGTCCTGTACACAGAACACAGACCGCTCCAATGGATCCCACAACCCATACAGCGAGAAAGCTGTAGCAAGCGTTAACATCTCCAAAATCATATCAGGGCAGGAAAATGCACCTGCTGTTTGCAACACTTGTACAGTATAGACACAGGGTGAGGGCTAGACAAAGTGACCACGATTAGTCCTGCTCCATCTCTATGTGACGAAGTGGGGGGTTTTCTTGTTTTCTGTGGAGTTTCAATGGTTTGCATGCGGAGGGGGTGGGACTCAGTTTCCCTGGGTGTTACTGGTTTAACGAGGTGAGGGGAGAGGGAGTGTGTTTTGCAGAGGACCGGAGAGAGGACGTGGGGACCCAGCCGATGGCCGGGAGGATGGATACCCCAGTGACCGGTGACCTGGCGACTTGGTGACCCAGAGGCCCAGCTGAGGAGACGCAGCCGGTTCTGGCCAGTGGGAGGACAATGGGCTGCAGAGTGAGGACCCAGTGACCTAACCAGCCGGTTCCAGCCAGAGGACAGAAGCAGGAGAGGAGGCCCCGGTTTATGACCCTGTTTACCTGGAGAGAAGACAATGGACAGAGGCGGGGCCTGGGGCCGGGGATCTCAGATGCCCAGCTGCGAGCAGGGGGGCTCTGGGCTGGAGAGGGGAAGCAGGCAGAGCCCACCTGGATGCAGGGAGACTGGGATGTGCTGTGCTGAGGGAGGCCAGGCCTGAGGGTCAGAGAGTTTCCTGTGCTGTGTTCAACTCTCAATAAACCCTCCTGTTTCATGCTGGCTGAGAGTCACTCCGGTCTAGGGAACAGGGTTGCATCAACCCCTTCGGGGGTGGAGGCCCCGGGGGTCCAGAGCGAGTGGACTCCCTGAGGGGGCCCACAGCAGAGACAGACGTGCTAAGGCTCAGAGAGGTGCGGATCCAGGAGGTGGAGGGGCCTGACCCCGAGAGAGAGTGGACCCCTGAGAAGGGCTGTCTCACTAAAAGGGGCACCCCACACGGACCGCACGGGGCCAAGAGTGGGCACGATCTGTGAGTCCGTGACACTCTACTGTCTGGGTTTCCATCTACAGCTGTTCACACTGGAAATGCAGGACGGGCTAAGGTTAGCCCATCACCAAAAGAACCTTAATGTAAAGCAGTGCTCCTGCCAGTGCCTGGTGGGGATCATGCAGACAGACTACACCCCAGGCTGGGCATTGTCCCAGGGTAAAGCAGGGCTGTAGTGGAAGGTGGAGGAGCCCCTGGACGAACAGGGTGAAGCATGGGACAATTCAGCTAAGAGTTGCAGGGCTGGGCACCAGAAGAATCGCCGGGTGGAACTTTGGGGTATGGCAAGGAGGGGTGGAATGAGCCCCGCTCTGGGTCAGTCCCAGTGCCATTGGCCCACTGCCTTTGAAGAGGCCACCGATGAAGGCTATTTGTCCTACTCCCCTGGGTCCCACAACCCAGCTCTCCCCGGAGAGAAACTTTGCCTTGGAATCTTAAAGCAAGTGACTTTGTTGTTAGGGCTGAAGGGGGTGGTGGGATGGGAGACGCTGTCAGCTCAGAGAAAAATCTGACCCTTGTGCTCTTTGGGGGATCGTACCTGAAATGGGGGTCACCGGGAGGTGGAAGGGCTGAGTGTAAAGGACCAGGAAGGAAACAGGGTCCTGGGAGAGAGTCAGTGCTGGGACACCCCATTGCTCATAAGACTCCACCTTCCAAGTAGTGCGGCCCCAGGTCTGTAACCCTTACGCTGGGGCGCACTGCCAAGCAAAGTCTCCTGCTGCAGGCGCACGGCCTGCCCAACATAAGGGCTGCAGAACAGGGCCCTCAGAAGGGGGGTTACTACTCTGTCCTGAGGAGCATGAGGGATGGGACCGCTCGGAACCACAGGCTTCCCCCAAGGCTTTGGGGGCTAAAGGAGTCGGCTTCTGAACTGGACACTGTGCCCTGTCACCAGTGATTAGTGGGAACGGGGCTAGCACTCTGGCTCTACGGTGCTAACAGCTAATCGGGGGTCTGAAAGGGGTGAGCCGTGGGATGCTAGACTTAGTCAGCCCTGCCCCTGCAGCGCACATGGTAGCAGATGGGGCAGAGTGAGTCCCAACTCCAGGAGGATACCACAGCCAGTGCTGCGAACGGAGCTGCACGGCCCGTACGGCTGGGAAAGGACAAGGGTGGTCGTGGGGGAGAAAAGAGCCTGGCAGAGACAAAGTAGCGCGAATTCCGCAGAAACAGGGCTGCAGCAACTGAGCTCAATTGTCTCCAGTGTCCGTTAGGGCGTATTTCCCTGCGCCCAGCCACACAGGAGAGCTCTGCATGAGCAGGGGCTGCACAGACAGCAGGTAAAGGAACAGGGCCCCTGAGTGCCACGCTAGGGGTACATGCAGTGCCCACAGCCATTCCAGGGAGGCAGCTCAGACTTGTAACTTACATCATCATCTCCCCACTTGTTAGTTTCACCATCGTTCTGCAGGAGGCGCCATTGCTGCAAAAGCCCTGAAGGCTACCTGCACTGAACTGTCCCTCCCAATGAAGGCCAGGGCCTGGAGCCGCTCCCTGAATTCAACCCCCTTCTTGTGCAGTGGGTAGGTGAAGGCAGCCAATGGCCTGTCAAGTCTTGGATGGTTTCAGGGCCAGAAAGGGGGATGGAGAGAGAGGAGGTCGGGGAGAGGTTACATCCACCTTGGGCTCCTCTCTGCATTTCTCCCCGAGTTACTAAGCTACAGCCTCCCCCCAGCACTGGTGCCAATGCTGAGGAGACTCTTGGGAGTGAATTGGTCTCCTGTGCCCTCGCTGTCCTGCCCTGTTACCTGCTTCCCACCATAGACAGGCACAGTTAAACTCTCCCAGTGTCACAGTTACTGTCACTCACTGCCCCTGCATGGAGGCATTTTTTCCCTGTCTTCCCAACTTATATGGTAACCTCACCCAAAAGAACCTCTTGATTTGTGCTGTCCTTTCGCCTGTGTTGCCCCCTGAAAGCACAATCACATGCAATCACTAGGAGGCAGATTTTGAAGACAAGAAACCAATATGACTCCACATTTCTTCTAAGAGGCTAACGCCCCCAGCTACAAACAATAGCAGGGGTACGCCAGAGGGTGTGCTACGAGTTACTGCCCCGCAGAAGGGGTGCAGCATATATAGTTTAGGGGAATGTGCTTCCCCTTTGATTGTACATTACAAGGCTGCCCCTTATTCCCATGATTAAGCAGCATTGTGCTTTCAGCTGGGGCTGTTCCAGGATTTGCACCTTCGCATAAGGCATGTCGGTGGGGGGTGTGGTCTGGACCGGGTACCTGGAATTCCAGTCTCCAGGGCTGGCGAGCTGCCCAGCACTACGGGTACAGGCCATGAGTCCTGGGGGGCTCGTGGCATTTCTCAGACACTGGGTGGCCTATGCAGATGTGCTCAGCACTGGCCTCCTTCTGCTCCCACTCAGGTCAACAGAACGGTGCCTTCCCTCCCGCCCGCCATGGGAGCAGAGTTAGGCTGCCGCTGAGTGCTCTGGACTACCCCATCCAGAGCGTCCCCTCCTTGCCAGGCCTTTGGTGGGCAGCAAGCCCCTGTAGCTGGCACATACAGGAGAGCGGAAGTACAAAAGGCGGGCTGGAGAACTCAGCTGGGAGGCAGGCGCCGGAGGAGCCAGACGCCTCCTGTGAGCTCCGAGCTTGGAGGCTGCTGCAGACCCCGAGGGAGCCGAGGACTGGCCAGAGCCATTTACAGACCCAAGCAGGGAGGAGCTGCAAGCGCTGACAGAGGCCTTCTTCCCCAACGACAAGGACGACCCTCTCCAGAGCCAGGTACACCCTGAGGGGGACCTGGGAAGTGGCCCAGGGGTAGCCAACCCTTGTCTGGCTGCAACGCTGCCAGCGAGTGAGTCAGCACGTTGCGGTCAGGATCCCTGCTGACCCAGAGGCAGACTGCTCTGCCACTGCTAGGGCCCTGGGCCGGGACACAGTGGAGTGGGTGCGCCTGCGTCCCCCCGCCACCCCAAGCCATGGGTGGCAGCCTCCCCCTCCCTTAGGCAAGATGCCTGAGCTTGTCGGCCCCCCACCAGAGCTAGGAGGCCCGACTGTTTGCTGCCTAGCCTGAGTGCAGGCCTGAGCCAGAGACTCTTTGCTGCCCCACCCCGACCAGGGGCTGGGGCTCCGTAACTGTTTGTTGTTCAGCCCTGATCACAGGCCCGAGCTCACGTCTCCCGTCACCCCGCTTATTCCCCATGTCAGGCGGCCCCCGGAGACGTAGTGGGGCGGATTGGCCGCCCACAGACCCAGAGGGGGAGGAGCCACTCCCCCCAATGGACTGCAGCAAGATAACTCATGTAAGGTTGTCACGGAGTCCCCGGGCGATGCTCTGGAACTGCTCCCCACAAAGCCAGTCAGGACTTTGGGGAGCCTCCTCTCCCTTGGAGCAGACTGTCTTCAGGGCAAGAAGCTCACACGGCTTCACCATCCTGTGTCTGACCTTGGAGCTTTCAGCATATGCCCCTCCGTGTGCTTCCCACAGCGAGTCTCCCCAGGTGGGGTCCTGGGGAAGCCAGAGGGTCCTGCACCCCCACTTTGCAGTCAGACGTGACTCTTAGCCAGCCAGTAAAACAGAGGTTTATTCGATGACAGGAACACGGTCTAAAACAGAGCTTGTAGGTACAGAGAACGGGACTCCTCAGCCAGGTCCATTCTGGGGCCCAGCGAGCCAGACAAACCCATCTGCACTCACTACTCGTCCCCAGCCAGACCCAAACTGAAACCCCCTCCAGCCCCTCCTTTCTGGCCTTTGTCTCTTTCCCGGGCCAGGAGGTCACCTGATCTCTTTGTTCACCTTTAGCTATTCCCTTGCAGGGGGGAAGGGCCCTGGCCATTTGTTGCCAGGATACAGAGTGTCGGCCATTTATGCACACTGGAGACTTAAGAAATGCATAGGGGAAACTGAGGCACCCACACAGTATTCAGAGGAACCATTAAGAACAGTCCCACTTTGTCACAAAGGTTT